>NW_010402794.1:26358-27813 GCF_000710305.1 Buceros rhinoceros silvestris | reverse complement strand
TTAACATGTGCATAAGGCCTGGGGGGTCATATGAGGCTTTGGCTGGTGATGGGTCCTGCTTTGGTGGCCACTAGTGGCAGGTCTTGGCAACTGTCCCCTGTGATTCCCTGGTCCTGCTTGGTTTAGGCACCACTGGGTGTGCTTGCAGTAGTGTCATAAGGTGGCCCTGTAGGAAACCAAACTCTGTGGGGGGCCTGTCCCACCCATCAAGTTTTCAGTGAGAGTGGAAAATCAGAGTTCAACAATACGCCCTCCACAGAGCCATCAGCCAGTCAAGAAGAACTCCCGGATGCCCAGGTGCCCACAGCCCTCATCACCCTGTGGTAAAAACACGATCCTCTCCTCAGTGCACATCATTCCCAGCTAAGCAGGAGACTGCAGGGACAGTGCCCAGGGCTCCAGTGAGTGACCTCAGCATGTGACCTCCAGCAGCCATATTCCAGGGCCATCCTGTTATCCTCAAGCCAGTGATGCAGTGGGAGCATCAGGAGGTCTATGAAGCCAAATAAGAGTTCACCCTTTGCTCCTCGGATCTGTGTGTTTCTTATGCTGGACAGTTAAGGCTAATGCTCTTTAAAAAGCTCTTGCAAGCTTTCTGCATGCACTGAAGAGAGAATTACTGTCTCCATAATTCCTGTAGGAGTGAACTTCTGGTAAGTGATACATGTGGGCCAAGAGAAAGGAGTTGTGTCTCTGTATTTTCATAAAGGTAAAGGACAAAGATGTTGTTCTCAGGAATGTACCACACAAGCCTGTGAAATAATTGTATGGCACAGAGGAACACAAAGGCAATTTGAAGTGAGAACAAAAGCAGTGTTCTATGCCCAATAACAAGGGCTTGACTCTTCAGAAATTGTAAAGAATATATCCTGTTGCTGCTACGAGCATGCTGGAGGTTACAAAGCAACTGCATTAATCTTTGGTATATGTGCATCATAAATCTCTTTGAAGCTGGTTGGACTTTTATGCCAGCTAAATACAGAAGATCATTTGACTTCTCCAATAGAAGCAACAGAAACAAGATACATCACTGCCCCTGCATCCACAGGGCTAACATAGTTAAAGCTGCTATCACCTGCAAACATTCACCCTGCTCCTCTGCTTGAGCTTATGCACACTGTTCTTCCAGGAAAGAAAACGTGTTGTTTAAAAGATCAAAGGCTTATGGATACATTCTTAGTACCAGAAACAGTACTTGTGCTACTGCAATGCTGCCATAGTTTTTCTGTTACAGCTTCCGTGTTAAAGAAGCAGTACACTGGATTTTTTAACTGTTGGTTTTAGTGATAGCTTGCAGCCTTGTGGGTACATCTGAAAACTCACCCAGAACTTTTCTTCTCCAGAACTGAAACATAGTAAGAGCTTCTTTTCCCTCCCCTGCCCTCCCCTTTCCTCCCTTTTCCCTCCCCTCCCCTGCCCTACCCTACCCTACCCTCCCCTCTCCTCCCTTTTCCC
>NW_010402794.1:25330-26107 GCF_000710305.1 Buceros rhinoceros silvestris | reverse complement strand
TTCCCTCCCCCTCTCCTCTCCTCTCCTTTCCTTTCGCAGTTGAACTCAATGATCTTAAATGTCTCTTCCAACCAAAATGTTATGTGATTCTATGTTTCTATGATTCCATGATCTTCTCCTATGTTAGTTTTAATTGCTTCTGTGTCCTCTCTGAACGAACTTTACAAGAAAATTCTGAGGCAGTAGTCCTTTCTACATTTTTAGGTATAAACATACTCTACTTCAAATGAAGGCACTAACAGTCTTTATCTCTAGAGTCTCTTTGGGAAATGTCTTCTCTCCTAGACATGTGGCTGGCTTTCCTCATGATGGGCCATGTGAAACTCCTCTTTTAGAAAGACCCCACTCATATTGCTTGTATACAGGACTGACTTGCCTTAATTTAATTTTTATACTTCTTTGGCTTTGGGGAAATGGTTGTAATTCACCAGCTCAGAATCAGGAAATCGACTGCTCTTTTGAAAGATCACTAGTCTTTTTATCGTCTCTTTTTTTTTTTTTTTTTATGAGAAGGTATTCACTTCTGATAAGAAAAGCATCACATCACACCCCAAATGCACCATCTTAGCTGGTGCATAGAGAAAGGAATACTTTAGCCCTGATCAGGGTACTGTAACATGTGGCAAGTGACTGTACCACACTCACTCTATCTGATTTCAGAGCGAAGCAGCTATGCACCACTTCTCAGCATTATGTGAGCTTCATCTGCAATGCTAATCTATGTCATTGCCATGGCTCCAGCACTATCCTTCCTGCACCTCAAACACTTCCTCCTGT
>NW_010402794.1:15788-25132 GCF_000710305.1 Buceros rhinoceros silvestris | reverse complement strand
GATACTTTGGTACGTTCCCATCACTGAGTGCAAACCACCCTTTGCCAAAACCAGTCTCAGCTCCTGTGATGCTGATACCTTTCTGCAGCTCTTTGCAGTTTTATCTTTGGCATTATTGTGTCTGTATGTTGTGTTTCAAAAGAATGTGATTTTTTATATTTAGAAATTCATCAATATTCAGAGTCTGTGTACTGTACAAGCTGCTTATTAAATAATGAGCACATAGCACGCAGAACTCCCACTTGCTCTCTTGCATAAGTAGGAGCTGGTTGTGGCAAGCATTAGTAAATTTAATAAAATTGTTATTATATATTCACCACATATGCCTTTGAAGCCTGTACATGTTGAGCCATGAATGCATAATTAGCATGGGGAACACAAACCAGAACTCCACAAGCATCTCTTTGGAACTTTATGACACCATCGACTATAAGAAAAAGTTCACTCGTCTCCAGTCAGCAAGAAATTCAACTGAATGAGTGTCAAGTATAAGTACATGCAGAATACAAGGCTTGAGTATAATTGTAACTGTGAGAATTAGTGGCTGCCTTGAACTAATGTTTGTACCCAGCAATTTAAATGTTAACAGGCAATGCCAAATTTTGAAATTAAATACAACTACTTCTGAAAACTGAGTGCTATAAATTGAATCTGGAATCATTTGCATATATGAGTCTCACTCATAAAAAGAGCTGGACAGAAATTTCAGCTCAAAATCTTGCTAAAGCTTTGGCTGTGTAGCACTCGCTCTAAAATTCTTGATCCCTTTCTTAGTACCATAATGATTAGGTCCCCATACATTTTAGTCATTTGGAATAACTTCCAGGTAAATTTTAGAAAGGATAGTATATGGAGAGAAAAGCCTTCATCTTGTCATTTTTCCATCCTCGAGCCAGATACCAACAGAAAAAAGAAAAAAATTGCAAGACCGCCTGTTCTTCTCAGTGTCCTAATTGAACCACTGTAAGATCATCTTTTTTTACCCAAACAGCCCTTATGAGATTCACTCATTACTGGTTTATCCTCTCATTGCCCAGCACTATCCTATTTCAATACACAGAATTGCAGCCACACTTTATGTCTTTATTAGTTAAAACCTTGGTCTTTAATGTTGTGCGTGTGCATCCCTTAAGGTTCAGTGCTTATAGTTTTGTGGCTGAAAAGCACACTACTTCTTCTCCACCAGACAGTTACCTGTTTCTCATGTATAAAAAAGCACATCCTGAATGGACACATACCATTTAACCTTCTTTTAAATTCAGGTAGTTCTAAGCAAACCAACAAAAAAGTGTTTGCAGTGATTGAGCAACTGAAATATCTACTACTGTTTGATTGTTTCTCTTGAAAACAATGAGAATATGATCACCGCATAGCAGGCAATTGCTCGTCCAAAGTGTCTGGCTTCTTAAGACGAAGCTACAAGGCACTTTTAGTTTCCCTGGACTGTGAAACAACCAGCACCTCCGAAGCAAGGTCACAGGCCTCAAGGACAAGAGCTCTTCATCATCCTGTACATCTGTACCAACCACCAGTCCCCAGGACTCTGCTCTGCTGAATGTGTAAGGCATAGCATTCCCCCAAATGCTTCATGGCATCACTGCTTTGCCAGAAATCTGGCCTTGTGGGCCCAAGACTATAAATGTATCTAAATGTCAAACAAATCGGACTGTAGGTAATACAGTCATACCTCAGCGTTTTAGGCTATTGATGGATAATTTGTTTTGTTTGAGTTTGAGTTCTGGAGATCGCTTTGATGGCAAAAGAATTAAGAAAGATGCTGCTTTTGACAGCATCTCCTTCAGAATAAATTTGTAGTGGAGGGTAGGGGAAGGTGAGGCAATGCAGATTGCCAAGGGAATTAACACATCAAGCCATACCATTGCAAATATTAAAATGTCAGCTTGACTGCCATGCCCCCCTTCTTTCAGTGTCATATGTAGTGATTGTGGGGTTCTATTAACAAGCATTTGAGAGGCTACATCACGCTATCTTGGCACAAGATTTTGGGTATAGAAGTAACCAAGCCATTGCATCTATCTTCTCTGTGCAAGGGCTTTGAGACCTTTTGCCGGTTTTTTTGCTTTTGTGCCCTCTATTTTCCTGTAAACAAGCAAGCAGAAGACAGAGAGGCAAGAAATATTAGAGATAGATCTGTATGTAAGCATGGTAATTTATGAAATATACAATCAGATTTTGCCAGAACAGCCTAAGAAATAAAATGAGTTCCAGAAGGGAAATCAAACATGATCCTCTCCCACACTCCCACACCCCTAGCAGATCACACTGTAGGGCAGCACGTTATCTGTGTATTACAGCACCCAGATTGGTGGGGCAAGCAAGCAGGATAGATAGAAGAGAGCACAAAAGGACTTGAGATGACTCTTGGGTTTATCTCAGCAGCTTAAATCTAATCATCTATCTTTCTTTAGCTTGTAATGCCTAACGTGAATTCAGCTGCCCAGGAAGGTTTTTACCCATAGGAAAGAGTTCAAGAAGTATAAACATGTATCCAAGCAATTTCTTCTACCACAAGTGGTTTTATTTCTATAATAGCTACATTCTTATAACTATCTGGCAACTAACTGTGTCCTTTCCCAGCTAAAGGTGATTCATCTCATTTTCAAAATCTGATGATGTTACACAGGAAGCACTCACTCAGCCCCCGACAGGGTGACCATCCCATTCGTTCACAAGTTTGACCTTTGGTAGCTAACAGATCCAGACATCAACCATGGACCTGCAGTTCCCTGGCACCCAGCTGCTCATGTTCTGTTGGTGTGAGTCTGAAGTTTCAAGGTTGGTGTTGAGTCACTCCCAATCAAGTGGCGAAGGTGTAGACCACATTTGAGACCTCAGAGGGGTCTTGCTAAAAGACTTAAAACACTTCCGTGAGAAAGGGTACTTCAAAGGCTGAAGGAATACTGCTGTGGTGTAACTTCAGCGTAAGTAGATTGAATCATCTTCCTTTCATTTTTTAATCTGTGAATTTTATAAGTATCTGTAACTGTGTTGCCTGGTTTGGGTGTCAGGAGCCAATACTTGCATTTTTGTTTTTATCTTAATCCACCTTGTGCTGGATGTACTCTAAGGTTTCTGGATATCTGTACATTTCTCTGACACATGGCATTGTGAACCTGCAAAGTATGACCCCGGGGTTTCCAAGTATGCCTGTCGGTACTCATCAGAGGACAGGAGAGGTGAGCTGCGTGTCAGATGAAAAGCTGCACCCCAGAGAGGCACTGGTGACTGCCATCACTACTGGTGAAGCTAAAGGCCCACTAGCATGCAGTGAGATACCAGGATGCTGGGCCTACACTGGAGGATCACAGCAAGTTTATCAAAATCTTCTCCTTGTTCTGTGTTGTTCTTATACGTCCTCATAGCCGCCTAGGCCCAAGGAGAGGAGAAAGACAGTTGTTTGCTGTAGAAACCTCTGTGAAGAAAGTTACTGCTACTGCAGGTCATTGTCTGAGGATACTAGGTGTTGTTGGAATACAGGACAATGATAGAGGGGAAGAGAAAAGTGGTAGGCTGCCTCTGCCTACAGAGAGCTGTGCTAGCGTGGTGTGACTGACTGTCTCCTATCTGATGGCCGTAGATTGCTTTCAGCAAGCTCAGGCTGCCTTGCATGATTAGGATGGAAGTATTAAGGATAAGGATGAAAGGGACACTTTCTGCTTGTTACAGTTTCTTCGGCTGATGGCCATTTTCACCTTGAAAGCAGTAAGAAATCAAAGTTCCCTCTGACTTATCAGGCTGAAAAAGAGTATACCCTCCAACATAAAACATTTTGCTGCTCAATCTTTTTGCAGCCCTTTCGTATGAATGAGTACGGCATTTAATACATGCATGTATACTATTTTTTCCATTTGACTTGACATTAATACATAGCCTATATATTGAAGAACAGGTTAGAAAGCACTGTACATCTGTGGAAGTGACAAGATTCAGAGATTCCCCCTCATTTCTAATCCACTATTTTTAAGTTATAGAGACATAAATAAGAATTAAATAACCCTGTGCTCTATATCTCAGAGTCATATTTTCTAGTCTGCTTAGAGCAGAGTAAAATACTCTGTGTTTTTGTCAGTCTGTATGACAGTATGTCAGGCTTGTTATTCTCCTAAACAGGGTTAAAGTCACTATCACAGCATTTCCTAATGCGCTATCAAATCAATACATTTGGCATGATCTTTAGTCTGATGTCCTATCCAAAGAATAAGAGATTTTGGTTTGCCAGTCACCCAACATTTAATATTTTTGTCAGCAGTAGTGCAGGTAGAAAATTGTGCAGAGATTTTGTAAATGTAGCCATTAATAAAACCATCATAGTGATATACAGCAGACTATACCTAATAACAGGGGTAAAACATCTTAGAAAAAAAGCTTATTCATATCATTGATTAAAAGTATTGGGATTTTTATTAATCTTTTATAAATTTAGTAACTATGAAAGAAGCAATATTAATGTTATGTATAATTCCTAGAAAATGTCTTCGTCAGACAGTGAAAAACAGGATAAATGTGTTAGGAGGGAAAAAAAAAAAAACATGAGAGCAGGTCCAAACCTGCTGTAGAACAGCCAAAAATGTGTTTTGCAGTATGCCCAACAATTTTTCCACTAAAATAAAACACATCCTAGATTTCAGGTATGATTACTGGCACTCCAGATACCATAAGTCTGTGGAAAATCACATCAGTGTTCTTAAACTTCAGCCTTGACTTACTTTCCTGTAAGCCAAGTTTCTAGTGTCTGTGACTTACGAATTATACAAGGTTAAAATTTTTAAATTGGACTTTTGGGAAAAATGTAATTTTTTTTCCTACTTCCATAGCTCAAAAATGGCCAAAACACTTTTGCTAAAGTTTAAAAACAAACAAACGAACAAACAAACCCTAAGAAGAAAGAATGAGATCGTCAGTAATGTTAAAAGAGGGTAATTTTGCACTTGCAGCTACTTGTAACTGAGACTTTAGCTCTGTTGTGGCATCTGCAAGCCCAGGCTGCTAAGTATATAGACAAAGGCGTGGTCAGGATACATATTCATGAAATCACTTGAACAAAGTATTTTCCTTGCTTTAAACGGTGGGTAGCACTTGTTTCTCTCCAGCAATCTGATGATACTTTGCGTCTTTTATTATTTATTTATTTATTTATTTATTTTTCAGGAATATAAACAACAAGGAAAAAGACATTCTTACACAAGTAGCTCATGTTTAGATTCCAGGAGGTGATAGGAGACTTTCCTTTTTATTCAGTAAATAGCCAGCAATTTTAAACAGACCAAAGTACATCTCTGTGTATTTCTGTGTAAACCATGCTTCTGCCCTACTCCCAAGTGAATCACACCATCATGAAAGAATGGAAAATTAAAAATAACCTTGGATCTCTCTGAAGTATTAAAATCTGGAATTTTTAAACACTGTGGAGGTAAAAATGAAAAGAAAATGTCAAATCTTCCAGACACCATCCTGAAGGTTCTCTCTTAAAATCAATAGGTGTTGACATCCTGCCCTATGACCAACATTTCTCTCAAATCACACTACCATCATCACTCTTACCCATAACCAAAAAGTACTTGCACTAATGATTGCTGCTGCCAGATGACCCAAGCACCAAGTGTCCCTTGTAGTCTGGCATCACTTATGATCCTCTATTTGCTGTCGGGTGAGTCGCCCATTGTGTGAGTCACCATATGGGCACGTTGTTGCTCATCTTTCCTACTGCCTTATTAAAGCTTTGATTTATAATGTATTGTCAGACTCCACTACTGTTCAGACCACAAGAGTGTAAACAAACTGGTTATAACAGAGGTATGGATCTACTAGACCAGTGCTCAGTGCAGAGCTGTTTTCCATGAGTTAGTTCCATGATTATCAGGATACACAGGAAGTGGGAAAATAGGTACCTTGGGAATAATCTTCCTCGTCTCTGTATAATTCAACGGCTCCTTCTATGATCATTTCTCTCTTGAGGCTCCTCCACAAACAACACCACTCTCCCTAGGGATCCAAGATGAGCTCTCACCAGACTCCTGCTCAAAATTAATTTATCTGGAGTCTAAAGAAGCAGCAAGCAGGGATGTTCATAACTCTAAGCCTGAATTGAAAACTATAAAATCAGCTAATTGATTTCAGACAAGATTCTGAGCCAAGAGTTGAAATATCCAAAGCAACAGCCAGAGAAGGAGAGAAGGGCATTGTTTATCACTAAGTGTTTTCCATAAAATTGCCTAAGAAAGGCCTGGCATAATGTCCTGTTCGAACCTTCACATGGTTTCACCTGGGTCCAACCCACCATGTTCACCAAGGCAAGTATTGTGTTCCCTACTGCATACCAGGGGCACAGGGCATAGAGACAGGTCTTGATGTTTCCATCAAGGCAGGCTCCTGAGTGCACAGCCTGTTACTTTCTGTATTGCATCCTAAGGCTACTTTTTAAGTTTATCTAAAACCCATTGTTTAGCAAGCAAGCTCTGAGTTTATAGTCTGCTTAGGCAATAATGAAGCCCAGGGAAAAACAGAAAACCTTGTTGGGGAGGGGCAGTCAGTATAGCCAATCCAAGACTTCAGGGAAAAACACCCCCAAGAACTCCTACGGGCTTCTGCTGAGGTGCAGAAAAGATTACAAATGTGGGGAGGGAAAAAGTCCTAGCTGCTTCTCTCTGCAAGAAAAGGTCTAGTCTCTATAGCAAAATCTGAAGTACAGCTGATTTTGATCTAAGTTCTAGCTCTGATTGTACCCCTAATTTCCCCTCTGACCCTTTCACTTAAAGTGGAGAATTTAAAAATACCTAGAAATATGTAATATATGCACACTGAAACTATTATTCTCCTCTAGCTAGTAATTTATATTTAGAGTTGATCAGGGTACACATTAGTTGCATTCATCCTGAATGGGGCAGATTGTGTTCATCTCTTTAGACCACATCACAGCAATGCCTCACAGCAACTAATAACCTCATCCGCTTTTCCTCATCTGCAGCGACCAGAGTGGCAAGCAAGGAGCATATGGTGACCTCCAGGATGCGGTCACCTGAAAACGCCTTCCAGGGACATGCTGAATTTATGTTTTTCATGCAGCTGAGCAGCTGTTTGAGTGGTGTTTGGAGGGCCCGATCAAAGAGTCAAAGGTTGGAGGCTAATCATTACAAATTAGCAGGTTTTTTAAAACCTCAGATGTGGTTTCTTTAAACAGCAGCTGAAGGCCTTGACGTGATTGCGAGTAAGGTTTCCTTGGTGGATCTTCTCCTGGTGTGTCCTGGTTTTGGCTGGGGTAGAGCTAGTTTTCTTTTCTTCTTAGTAGCTAGAATAGTGCTGGTTTTTATTCAGTGTGAGTCAAATGCTGAAAATATACTGATGTTTTTAGCTGTTGCTAAGGAATCAAGGACTTCTTAATTGCCCACGTTTTTCTAGTGTGCAGGAGGACAAGTAGCTGGGGAGTAGAATAGCCAGGACAGTCGACCTGAGCTAGCCAAAGATATTCCATACCACAAAAACTCATGCTTAGTGCATAAACAGGAGGGAGTTTGCCGGGGTGGTGGATTGCTGCTCAGGCATCGGTCGGTGAATGGTGAGGAATTGCATCACCTGTCTTTTCTTGGGCTTTATTTCTCTCTGTCTTTTCATTCTATTCCTTTTTCAGTTTTCTTCCCCATCCCACTAGGAGGGGGGAGGAGTGAATGAGCCTGGTGTTTTGTTGCTGGCTAGGGTTAAAGCACCACACAGCGTAACAGAGACACCTGAGAAAGAGTCAGGGGGCATGTTAGAACAAGCCTGCTCAGAAAAGGACTAAGGCTTAATGGAGCATCTAAGCAGAGACTTCCCTATAAGGCTCCAGAGTGCAAAAAAATGTGAAATGCTGGTTTATCCCCAAATGAAGCCTGACAAAATGTCAGTCTAAAAAGGCATTTCAGCAAAAGAATAAGCGCAACCTGTTTCATGAACTCCAGAGTACTGTCATGCTGTAAGCCAAGAAAAAATTAGTAGAGGAAATAACACACAAAACTGGTGCTGTGCTGATTTTCTGTGATAAACAACTTATCATAAATAATTAAAATCCATTATAACTTTTTACTTATTCTTAAATACAGTATGCTAATTTTGTAATGCTAAAATTGTTCAGTCCACTTATTTGCATAATTGCTGCACTGCAATTTGGTAAAAGTTTTGATTTAAGTTACTTACAAGTGATAGCACGATTGTGTGTTCAGTTGAATTAAGAAAAAAAAATCACATAAAAAAGAAAACTTTCAATGCAAAATGCATTATAATAACTAACATAGATAAGAGAAAAGAAAAATAGCAATTTTGTTGAGGGCACTTCCATAAATTAGAAGTGTCTGCTGGGTGCTAAGACATCGTAATAGTCTGAGCAAATGTTCAGTGAGATGCTCTCAGTAGAATGAATACTGATGCAGTGATTAAAATATTAGCTGGTGTTTAACCGTAATTGGCAGCAATTCAGCAAAAGTGATTTTTCCTAGAGATCGGAATAGCGGCATTGGCTTGGAAAAAAAGATGTAATGTGGGAAAATAAACGAGTTCTGCAGATCTTCTGTCAAATTTATCTGTTAAGTGCATCCTCCTACACAGTTACACTCTCTCCCAGGTCTGTGTATATAGCACCTCCAAGCTTCTTGTAAGCTGCAAGGAGCACCTAACAGCCAGTTGGGCAGGATCAGATGAAGCAGTGGTCCATAGCCTGCCATGTAACAGGCTTTATCAGAGCTTTGTTATGCCATGTTCTCACACATACAACAGAATTGTAAACCCAAGGGGAGAATTGAGTCCACAAATGGCTCTAACTCAGGCCAGAGCCCCTAGCCCCACCTTTCCAAGGGTTGGAGGAAACTCAGCTCTGGAGGAGCGCAGGCACCATTCTCCTTCTCTGCAGGCTTTACAGGCCTGCCCATGGAAACACGCCAGGAGCCAATGTTTCAGGGTGCCCATTTCAACCCTGCTTAGAATTTTTTACTGTATAATCCAATAGTTCAGAATGGCACAGAATATGGAGGAGACAGCAACCGTTTCTTCTGCTCTACGGAGTAGAAGCATTTCTTTCAAATGTTTGGAAAAGATTGTTTTAGAAATCTCCCTGAACACCTTTTCGACCTGTGTCATCTATCAGATAACAGCAAGGTGACCCATGAAGAAACAGATCTGAATAGAAGTGCTGGTGCTCAAAAATCACACTACAAGAGGAGTAGAACATGAAAACAGGACTTTACAAAATATATTTGTAAGAAATTTCAAGGAAAATTTTCACGCAAAAAAAGAATTCTGCTAGACTGGAGGCCCCAGCTGAAGTATGAAGCTTCAGTGAATAAACACCTAAAAATTAT
>NW_010402794.1:9457-15595 GCF_000710305.1 Buceros rhinoceros silvestris | reverse complement strand
GGGGGGCAGCGGGGAATATGCTTTCTTCAGAGAGCTGGAAGAAAAAAATCTTTTTGCATAACATCTCCAAATTTATCGTGATAAATTTGACTTCCCTCTATGTTTAAGGTAAGAACAGATGGGAGAGATGAAGCAAAAAAGAAGAAGCTTTCAGTATTTAATCAGAGGCATTCCTAAACACTCCATTAGGTGTGGCAGAAGATAATGTGAGGTGAAGGAGAGATGGTACTTCTAAGCCCTCCTGGGGAGAAAAGCACCTCTTGTTGAACTTGAAGGAGCAGCAGAATTTGAAACAATTTCAGACATTTTCACAAGCAAAAATTAGATGTCTCTACTTTCAAAGAGCAGTACAGGGCAATAAAATTGTTCCAGGAAACTGCGGTGTCTAATGCACAGGAAGCAGGTTCTGAGATGACCTCTAATGGTCTGGACAGCCATAATAAAGTTGGAGATGGTCACGCAGCTCTGCTCAGTCTGAAGTTGGACAGTCAAGTCCATGTTGTGTCCAGCATCAGCAGGGATCACCATAGTGATATTGCAGCACAGAGATAGTTGGGGAACTATCAGAGATACAGGTCTCTAGACTATAGTGTAGTGCTTAAGAACATGCCTAACTCCAAACACAAATTAAATCCATACCTATTCACCAACGCTTTCCAGAGTGTGTTGCTTAGGCTCCTGTTTGAAACATAATAAAAAAACCCAAAGGTGCATATCTGCTGGGATGCAACCTCACCCTTGAGAGGTAAAAAAGAAGTTTCTGTGTTCTCTCCAGTTTTGCTGGAGTATTACCTTTGAGTTCGCTCTTTCTTATGTATCTATTACAGCATCTGCTGCAGATAAACCTTGGACCTTGAAAAATGTAGCACAAGTAAACAGGTGTTATAACAAATCTGGTTATAACCTACAAAGATTTTGTTTACAGGTTGTGTAGGGGCCACAACACTAAACAAAACAAACAGCTAGCGGATCTACTGGGTTTAGTGCTACAATTCATTTCATAATTAAGCAAAGAAAGTGGCATTTCAAAGTAATATTTAAACATGCTAAAATCACAACTGTGAAAGGAAGAGGATAATCACAGCTGTGTAATCTGAGCTTTCTCTTCCTGACAGATATCAGCCATCTTGATGTGCTGTGAGGAATGTGGGAAATGCTACTTTTAAGGAACTTTAGTGTTTGTCTGACCCATTTTTAATGCTGAGAATTAAGTACTTCTTAAACTACAGACCATAGCATCTGGGATTCAACACCTAACCTAAAATCACAAAACTAGAACATTATGCAATGAAGTCATCTTCTTGACGCAGGAGTAACAACATAATCTCTTGGCAATTCTGTTTCCTCTTTCTCTACAGGACAAGGAAAACTTTAACACACAGGTACAGTACTTGGGTAAGCTGTCAACTGATGCACTGAAGCAATGACCATCCTGGACTTGTTGGACCTTGTGGACCCTCTTAGTTTTAGTCTGGACTACTTATTATGTGGGATTTGTTGGCAGCTACAAGCCCTGCAGCCATCAATATCCTCTTTGCTCATGACAAGATCAACAAAAGCTTTCCATCTCCAAGTCTGGCAGCTGAGTGCTTTTCCTTGGCCGTTGCTTATTCCCTCCCTTTTTTAAAAGAATACTCAGAAATACAGAGGGTTTATAGAGGAACTGACAGCAACACTGGGGCTAGAAAGCAAGCCAGATCGTCTTGGGCTGTGTTTGTTTTACAAACATTGGGTTATTGCGTGTCTGAACTACTAAGTCTGATTTTAATATCCTTGTTTTTCTATCAGCAGACACATTGATTCTGGCATAAGCCAGAAGTTTATCTGTTGTTGTCTGGTATAGTCATCAGAAGCTGCTGTCACTTCAGTTTGCTCAGTGGCACCTGAGAGTTGTCTCCATTTCTCTCTGAACGGAAAACTCCTGTCTCTTCTCAGTCATCTTCTCACAGAACTTGACTCGGTTATCCTAATTTGTTTAAACATGAATGCCATCATTTCTTGTCAAAATGCATTTGAATTTAAGTCTGAATTTATTTCTTTGAATGTTAGGTACTGTATGAAACACACTAGTGGGGTCTACACTCAATTTTTGTTAGAGACAAGTAAACCCAACTTATTCTACATTTGTAAGCGTTTCAGCTGAGCAAAGGACCATAATTCTACAACAAAGAAAATATATTCTAGACCCAAACAACTGGTGCTTTGTGGGTTTCTCACATAACAGTTGAGGTGTAGAGTCTCAGAGCTGGCACTACCTCCTGCTTCTCTGAGGAAATAACAGGTCTCTAAAACAAGTTGCACCAGCTAATCATTCAGTTTAACATTGATGTGAATATAAAGGTTAGACAGAGGAGAACATAATGTGGCAGATGTAAAAGTCAGCTCAAATGTCAGCTGCACAACAACGCAGAGACTTTTGTTTACCACCTCTGAATTCTGTTTGACTCAGGGAGTTGTTAAGAGAACACAGTATTTTTGAATGCCTGCATAAAAGTATTTAACGCTGCAAATGAAAGTACATCAAATTCCTCTTTGCCTGCCAACCAGGAAAGTGCGCTGTTAAAACTTATGAGCCACCTACGGAAACACTGTAGGACAAGGGACTAAGTCAACCAAGGAGAGTGTATTTCCTTTTTCCCATCTGAAGAGAGAGGGTTGGAGAAACTAGGAACAAAGTCCGCTTTTAAAAGGAGAATGATTAAATAAATAAAGTTACATCTAAATTTCTATGGTGAAGAAGGGTACCACATAAGGAATACGGGGTTTGGTTGTGTTTTTGTTAAGTTCTTGGTTCTCCTACATTACTTTCAGACAATGTGTGAGTACCCTGAAGAGGAAACAAACCTGCTTGTGGGAAAGAGCCGTGAAGTGGGATAATTCAGGGTGAAGAGCTGCTTCATGTTGTTGAAGAGTTGTGGTGCATGCAGGGAAACTGCTGAGAGCAGGAGGAAGTAGGCATTTCTCAGAGAGGAAGGAAAAGGCATTTTATAGGCTGTGGAAGGGGCTGGGCCATTTGCTGCAAGCCAGAAAGCCTCTGAGATGGCTGGAACCAAGCCTAAATGCAAGACATTTCTTTTGAAGGGACATACCAAGTTCAACAGAGGTGCTTGTGGAGCCCTTCTAGGTCTACTCTGTCACACCACATCGCCTAGACTTCTATCCACTTAGCAAGCTGATAATCTTATCTTACATGGTAATACTGCCTCCATAAGGTTGCTCCACACAGGAGATAGTTTAGGCACAGCTGACTGAGAGTCCCAGCAGACTTGAACAGCTGTGACAAAAAGTCAGATGGGTGGACAGAGTTGGATATAAACAGAAGGGTCCGTGGCACCTGTCAAGGAGAAAACAGGACATGGCTGCAGCAGGAAAAGTTGGAGCAGCTCCAGTAGACGTTGAGCTGCAGTCACTAGGATGAAGTCCAGTCCAATTCTATGGTGACTACCTGTTTTGGGGAAGCTCAGCCTGGTCTCACAGGAATTTTTCATAACCACGTTTATGAGCAGCAGTGAGGTCTAATGGAGCATGGGAAGCGGCTGGTGGGATTCTCCATGCCAGCCTAACTTTCACTTTCCTTTCTGATATCACTGCTGGTATTCCTATAAATCCAGTCTAGTAGGAAACACTAGTAATTTCACAGTTTTGCACATTTGGGAGCATAAAGTAAATTGTATCTTACCCACCCGCAATAGAGTGGAGGCTCAATCAGAGCACTTGCAAGGCTGAATGAACTACTCCTTTTTCCTCATTTGCAGAGACATCCCATAAGGTCCTGTGTAGTAAGCACAGATGTAAATCATGAGTGATCAATGATTGCTTCTCTCCTGGAGGTGTGTCCATCAACTGGTAACTACTATTCTGATTAGAAAGTCTGACTGGGCTCCTGGCAGGGACAGCCCGCGAGCATGTTTCCAGCTGCTGTATGTGGGAAACACAGAATTACTGTTTCTACATAAATACAAATCAGTGAACTTGTATTCCCTTGAGTGCAAGGTCTCTGATTCTGTGCAGATAACTATTTTGTGGTGCTCTCACTAACCTTCATATGTGGAGGCTCTGGGACAGCCACTTCTTAACAGTGGCCAAAGAAAGCACTTTTTTAGCTAAAGTAATAAACCTAGCCCCTCTGTGTCATTAGGGGAGACAGCAGCAAAGGCATGACATGTGAATGTCTTTAGAAACCTTGGTCTAGATGCACTAAACCAAGACTGGAGTACTGCACCTGGCTCTGGAGTGCTCAGCACAGAAGAGATGTGGACCTGTTGAAGCACATCAAAAGGAGGGCCACAAAAATTTTCAGAGGCATGGAACACCTCTCCTGTGAGGACAGGCTGAGAGAGTGAGTTGGGGTTGTTTAGCCCAGAAAAGAAAAGGCTTCAGAGACCCTATTGCATCTTTCCCATGCTTAAAACGGTCTTACAAGAAATATGGGGACAGACATTTTAGAAGGGCTTGCAGTGACAGAACAAGGGGTGATGGTTTTAAACTTAAAGAGGGGAGATTTAGGCTAGTTATGAGGAAGAAATTTTTTGCAATGAATGTGATGAAACACTGGACCATGTTGCCCAGAGAGGTGGTAGAAATCTAACCCTAGAAACATTCAAGGTCAGGTTGGACAGGGCTCTGAGCAACGTGATCTAGTTGAAGATGTCCCTGCTCACTGCAGAGGCATTGGACTAGATGACCTTGAATGTTCCCTTCCAACCCAAACCATCCTATGATTCTATCATTCTATGATTCTATGTTCCTAGCTCATCAATGGTCAAAGGGTTCAACTGTCCTGCAGAGTTGGCCTTAAGGTACTGCGAGGCACATGTCTCTGTATTTACTACTATTACGAGGAGCCTCATGATTTCTTAGTTTACTATCTCAGAGTATACATTTGTTTTTTCCTAATCTGAGGAAATTCAGGTTATGAGAATATTGTGCCTGGGTGGTTTTGGTAGTGGTGGAGGGGCCTACTTCCACCTACATCCTACTTCCTGTAAGGAGCTTCAAGAAGCTCCCAAGTTGGACCCCCCTCTGGCCAAGGCAAATCCAATCAGTGCCTCCACAATAAACGTATTTAAGAGGGGAAACCTGTTGGGTAAGTTCTTTTGTTTTAGGAGCTCTTTTGTTTGGGAGAGGAGTCGGACAGGGGAGAAAGATCTATGCAGGCATGTAGGTCAGTGGGTGGGCAAGCACACCAGAACAGCCATTCCCATTCAGCCCTTGGCGAGATGGCAGGCTGAGCCTTTGCAGCCTTCAGAGAAAAGGCGAAAAATCCCATCTGCAACTTGTGGAGGACCCCATGCTGGAGGACCAAAGGGGACTAAACCTGCAGGAGGCTGTGACTCTGAGGGAGGCCTGCGCTGGAGTGATCTGTCTTTGGGAGGATCGCAGGCTGCAGAAGAGACCCATGCCATTTGCAGAAGTTTGTGGAGGACTGCCTCCTGTGGAATGCATGACATGCTGCTGGAAAAACAAGAGGCAGAAACATGGAACAGACTGGGACTAACTGCAACCCCCATTTGCTGCTGCCCCTGCACTGCTGGTGGGAAGGAGGTAGCACAGCTGGACCCAGGAAGATAGGAGGGGTGGGGGAAGGTGTATTTATTTAAGATCAGGCTGTATTCATCATTGTCCTACTCCAACTGGTAATTAATGGTGACTTCCTTCAAATTAAATTGATTTTGTTTTCCCATGCTGAGTCTGGGTTTTGCCTGTGACTGTAACTGGAAAGTGAGCACTTCCTGTCCTTTGTCTCAACCTTTGAGCCCTTGGTTGTATTTTTTCTCCTCCCCATCGCACCAGAGGATGTTAGGAGTAAGCAAGTAGTTTTGTGTTGCTTTGTTGCCAGCTACACAGGTTCAAACCATGACAGAGAATTTCAAAACTGTGTTTTAACCTTTCCTGGATCCTTCTTTTAGATTAAAAAAGTCATTCATCCATATTTGGATTGTGAAAGGCATAACAATGATTCAGTGAAGCCCCACCATAAATGCCTGGGGCTATTTCAAACAGAATTACATACATGCCATACAAAAGACTGCCCCACAGTTTTCAGGTCGTCTTGTTGATTGGGGGGTTTTTTCTCTTCTTTTTTTTTTTTTTTTTTTTTTTTAAAAGGAATTACCTTTTTCCTTTTCTTTCCAAACA
>NW_010402794.1:1755-9418 GCF_000710305.1 Buceros rhinoceros silvestris | reverse complement strand
TTTTTTTTTTTTTTTTTTTTTTTTGAAAAGGACTTACATTCGTCCTATGCTGTCCAAGAAGCTTTTACTAATGAAAAAGAAGACACTTCTAATGCTTTCACTAAGCTTTCTGCTATGTTTTGATGATACACGTTACTTTCAAAATAAGTTGCCCAAATTGGGTCTGTTGGGTAGATAAGGCTGTTGTTTATTCTCTGTTGAATTCTGTAAGAATCCTGTGTTCTTAAAGAAGATCCAGGACAAACTGTGGCTGTATGAAGCAAAAAATTCTCAGCAGCCTTTCTCAGTAGTCAGCAACACTAACATATGTGAGTAGAGCCTTTCAACAGATTGCTTTGTAAAAGCAGATGAACATTCTTTCTCTGTAACCGCTCTAAAAACAGTAACTGCAGCTTTATCGTGTCAAAGGAGATCTACCGAAAAAAAAAATTCAGTCTCCTGCTTTGCCATGGTCTCCCTGCGCACCCTGCTGAGCTGGACTAAGGTGCAGGCATGTACATGGGCACAGCCATATAGTGTGGCAGCCAAGTGTCTTAGAAAGCAAGACCTGAAGAGTAAACAGAGAACTGCCCACGGAAAAGTCAAAAGTTTGCCTTTAAAACATCGATGTTACAATGTTGTAAGGGGAACTGAAAAGGCATCAGATATTTCCTTTACACTCTTAGCAATCCTTTGTGAAACAAATCTGAAAAACCTGTTTACAGAATAAAGCTATAAGCCCTACTCATGTCGTAAACACCATTTCACGCTCTCATGCAGGACTGAGCATTTTCATGGCATGTTTCTCAAAGTTAGCAGAATCTCTGAGCTGAAAAATAACACTCATGTCTTCAAAATCTAAACAATTTCCATAAAGCTTTCAGAGTGAAGACTTTCTAGGCTGATTTCTTCTCTGTAATTGCAACGATCATTGACCTTGCAGGCAATTCTGGGATGCTGAAATCTGCCACAGGTGTTAAACTGCTCACTAATTACAGTATTTTCAATCCTGAGTTTTATGTATGTGTTTTTCCTGAAAAACTATGTGAAATCTACTACTGAAGAATGACATGCCGCAGTAATGCCATCCAGTTGTGCTCTTCTTAAGGAAGTCTCAGATCTGCTGCCCTAATGGTTATTCACATGTTAAATACCCGTAGTACCCTCCTGTCATGCATACTTACAGAATGAGATCATCATCTTGTGTAAGTTAACAGCAGGGTTTCTTTACATGGTATCTGATGAACTGATGTATGGATTTGAAGGCCAGAAGGAGGTTCTTTGACCAATTTCTCTGACCTTTTGAGTAGCATAGGCTGTAAGATCTTCACAGGCTCTCTTGCATTCCAAGAGAAAGGAATATACAAAGTAGCTGGCTCAGTTTCTAACCATTTTAATTAAAATATATATATATATATTTGCTAGATTCAGACATGACATTAAAACAGTAACAGTCCATATAGTGAATGCATCCCCTTCTAAAAAAACCAACTATTTTCTAAGCTGTCACATGTGCCTGAGCCCATGATAAGGTTGCTACTTATACACACAGAAACATCTGCATGCCAGACTATTTTAGTTATGGTCCAAAGTAAATATGTCATTTTAATGTCACTACATTCCCCCAAAAATTATCTCACTTTCCTCTCCAGGTAATCCTTTTCTGCCTTCTGACTGCAAAAAAAAAAAAAATCACTTTCGTTTACATGGCAATATGTCACAAAGAGAAGATAAAATTGAACATAAATTAAATATTTATCTTTCTAGGGACATTCTCCTTAGGCATGTGCAACTTGGATATGTTTATTCATGGGACAAAAAAATTAAAATTTGTAAAGAGCTACCTGTGACATGTTTTTCCTTCAGTGAATTCTGATTTACTGAGAGGCCAATGAACTCAAGCTAGTGTAGCAGGAACAGTAGATTTATATTCCTGGCCTTCTTTTTTAAAATACTGCTTCCTTTTCTGTCATGAAATGCAGCTGAGGAAACTACAAGATGGATTCTGGAGGAACTGAGTGCCAACTGCTATGCACTAATCTTGAAATGATACAGATGCCAAAGCAGTGCCAACATCCAAGATCCTCTGTCTCAAAAGACAACTTCATAAACACAGCTCT
This sequence comes from Buceros rhinoceros silvestris, assembly GCF_000710305.1. Classification (NCBI taxonomy): domain Eukaryota; kingdom Metazoa; phylum Chordata; class Aves; order Bucerotiformes; family Bucerotidae; genus Buceros; species Buceros rhinoceros. Next base: position 7,319 of record NW_010402794.1, on the reverse strand, counting down.
AAGGAACCAAATGCATTTTCTTTTTCATGCCTTCTTCCCTCCTTCCCAGCACTGCTGCTGCATGCTGCAGGTTTGTTATAGGTCCAAGTTACACATCCATCCAAGAATAGAAACTTGTCTGTCTTCTAAGAGAAAAAAAAAATTGGATGAGACAGGTAGAGAGTCTGTAGGAGTCACAGCTGCAGGGCAACTCCTGATTTACATCCGTATGAGTGTTAGACCCATCATGTATAACCTATACAGGCAAAGGCAAAATGATGGTTTAGCAACTCCTGAAAGTATACAGTTTCGAAGATACAGCAAGTAATACAAAATATTATTGAGACTCTCAAAAACTATGCTGATAGGTAGTGTTTAACACTTGGTGAATTTATATCTCTTGAATTATACTTTTTACTGGCAATTTAAACTATACATAAAAAGCAATGTTTAAATATCTCAGTAAATTTCATTCCCAAGTAGTCAAAGTTGTATGCTGCTACTGGAGATGAGAATCACTGCAATGATACATCCTGGCCAAATCCTCAAATTCTTTACCATTTGCTCCTACCCTAATGAGTGGATATTTCAGCTATGGTTCCCTCAGCCCCAGGGACACTGAATTGTCTTGTTGCAGGAAACTGAGAATATTGATTTTCAAAGGACTAAAAAAAAATAGTTTCAGGAAAGAACTGGGACCACTTAAAGATGAGGTAAGGTTACAGAGAAAAGAGGCAAGGAAGTCAAGGTCGTAAAGTGAGTTAGTTTCCAAATCAACAATATTTGCTGCAGAATGATATTCAAGATGCTACTTTGCACAGTGGTGAGGTGCTGATGTTGCAGTAATATCCCTGCGTAGGGCCCCATACAATGCTCTGCTTCTTTTCTCCACACTAATGGATCACTAATGAAGGCAATAATGGAGAACTCTCCAAATAAGTGCAGGGTCCTGCATGTAAAATTTACAGTCAACTCAGCATCAATATCTGTAAACAAACTATATGCTACTGAACTAAAGGCTTGAAGATAAGGACATAAAGAGGATACAACAAAATATTAAATGCATTGTTTCACCTGTAAGCAAGCAATTTTTCTTAGACAGTTATCTTACACAACTACTTGAGGAAAAAAAAAAGAGATTGCCTATTTTTCCAAAAGTTCATAAAAGAAGTATAATCAATGGGTACATTTTGAAAGAGGTGCTTTTAGAAATAGCGTAACATTGTCTTCTAGATAGTCATAGAAACACATAAGCCCTGATGAAGAATAAATCCTCTCCCTCATTAGCACTTTAAACCTGTTTTACTAGTCTAGTTAACCTGGCTATGGAAGTACTTCAGTATGTAAAGAGGGCATACTTCATAAATTGTTAAGTCCTAGATACCATGCAGTCAAAATCTATGACAATCCCAAAACTTATAGTTCATGCTTTGATTTTTTTGAGAAATTGAGTTATCAAACTAATACAAACTGATACATATAACTATCTGTAGTGTGTTTCTAATGCTCAGTTTATTTCAAAATTTCACAGCCCAGTTCTGTAAAGCAATTTAAGCATGTCACTTCCTTCCTGCAGGATAGAAGAGCAATACTTCAATTTTCTCTAAAAGGAAAATTAGATAGACAGTTTATGGAGATCTCATCACATGGCAGAGATTCTATCCTGTGGTTCCCCTAAAATTCGGAGTCCACGTAATGTGATATAATGGAAAGTGGACATGGCAGGGGAAGAAGAGAAGTTTATACAAGAAATATTCCTTTTTCTAATGCATGAGACAATTCTTATAACCTGAAGTATATCTAGCAGTGATATACTATATATAGTATAGCTGATATACATCAACTCAATTATGTCATTGACTGGGCATCAACTGAAACCTGATATACACTCATACTTTTCATTTATTGGACTTGACTATTAACCCAAGTTAACCCATTCATCCGAACTTAACAACTTCCAATCTTGAAGGCTTTACAGGCAGAAAACCAAGAATAAAATGCACTAGCAACTCTTTGACTAACCTTGCCTGCTGCATTATCAATGTTTAAACAGTCAGATAATGTTATAATGTTGTTCCCTGGTATAGAAAGAGGCTGATCAGGATCTCATGATCTACTTTACCTCATAGAAAGGAGGAACAGCTGTGCTTTACAAAGGACAAAGCAGGTAGGAGTCAGGTCACACAGTAAACTCAAATTGCACTGACCCAAATAGTTTCTGTAATGCATCTATATAGCACACACCTCTTTGTTGACTATGCTTGCAAACAAAGGAGTCATATAAATGTAACATTTTAAGAGAAGGTGAAAAGAGAGATGGTCCTTAAAAATACAGTAACACATAACAGAGTTTTGGGAAAGAATCCCCAGCCTGATTCTCCCGTCTCTTCTGGACCTCTCTGATTTTCAGTGCTGAAGATGCAGTCCTCAGCTTCAGCAGTAGAACATAATTTGCTTCTTTTCAGGAAGACAGTTAATCCCCACCCCAATGTAGTCTTTGGTAATAGCAAATATGCATGCAGCAAAGTTTGAAAATAGCACATAAATCATACAGGATTTGGTGCTCCATTCTTTTTATTCACGAACCCCGTCCAAATCTTGGTAAAATGCATGTGTATGCTAAAAATGGCAGAAGCTGTTCTGGAATCTCCCTTGAAAAACTGCAGATTAACTTAGTGTTACCTGAATTTGCATATTGCTGTGATTCAGTTTACTCTAATTACAGGAATAATTTGTGATTATCTGTGAGGAACTTTCCCGTGGAAGATAAAATCTTTTATGTGAACAACTGACATCACTGGGAAAAAGAAGACAAGCTTTCAGTCGTGCAAGTCCTTTAAGTTTCCATCTATACATCAAGTCTAGTGAGAACAATGAAGATTCAATGCTACCAGTTCTGTTCTGAAAGAATATTCACTTGGTTTTGGCATGCTGTTCACAGTTGATGTTGATACATACGTTATCTAAAGGGTTACAAATCATGAACTTGTCATTTTGCGAAGCAGCATAATTAACATATCTCAAAGTCCCCAAAACAGACCGGAACAACTCACTTGTTTAATCCCATCCTGCAAGCACCAAGAACTGTGGTGTTTTAAGTCAGAGGTTTTGGGACCTGTTTCATCATGTGGTCCCCCCCTTTCCTATTCTGCAATCAGCAGGCCTATTTGCAAGTCAGTAACAACTGGTGGTGAGTGGTAGCCAAAAGCTGTCTGTCCAGCACTGTGCCCAAACCCAATTCCAGGACTTACATAAACCGGTCATTTTGGAGGGTGCTGACTTCAGGAAATCAGGCTGACAGCTTACTCCTTTGTGTGTGTATAGTCTCTCTGAACCCAAAGGACTCATCTGTGCAGCTGAAATTTCAGGCTGTGTGTCTGCTGAGACTAAAGGAAAACATTTACAATGTAATTTGAAAATACTGACTTAGGAAATATTAATAATTTCTGCCAGAACCTTTTACTCCGAAGAGATTCTATTTTGACTTGAAATCCTATTGATTGCCATCTTCTAATCTTTCGTGGGGTTTTTTTCCTGATAATCATATTTCGGTTTAGAAGATGTTTTTGCCAAATGTTTCTGTGTTAAGAGTTACAAAGTAATTACAAGGCTTTTGAGGCTCTGAAACAATTACTGTATAAAATGTGGCTTAATTTTTCTATTTTTTTCTATTACAATTTTTTTCATAGGTTTAACGTAGACAGAGTATTCTTAAGACAGTTCTTTAAAGCCTTATCTTTCACCTCAAATATTTGGCTGTCTAATTTCAGCTCCTTTTAGTGCAAAAACTTTGTTTAGAACTTAGTCTTCCAAGGCATATGATTATACTTAAGTAAGTTCAGGTGATCTCAGTGATAGAACACATATTGCTTGAACGTTCATAAGGTTTTTGTGTTGAACGTTTAATGTACAATGGATTTAATAAAAGTAAGTTGTTGATCTAAATGAGACCAGCTAAGCCTACAGAAACAGCACCAGTGAAGATCAGGCTCAATTCACGTCCATCTTGCATATCACACTGGAACATTTATTACAGAAACCATTAATGTCCATAGCTTTATCTATTAGAGTAACTGCTGTTCCAGAGATAAAATAATTCAGTCAACAACAAGATGATTGTGGAAAACTTTTATCATTTGCAATATTAAATACATCACATTTATTAAAGAAATCCATTATTAGAAGCAGTAAATTTCATTGCTTGTATCAGCACTTGGAATTTTGTTTCACTTGCTTGCTAGCAGATGCTGCAAAGCAGATGACTCACCCAGTCAGAACACCTGAAGAAATCCAAGTGTAGCATTGCTTTCATCATCTTTCTGTATTACAGGACTGTTTGTAAGTAACCAAAGAATTCAGTACCAGAAGCACAAATTAAATTTCTGGTATGTCTTCTTCTCCTTCAAATCCCCTTTCTCCTTAGGGTTATTATTACTAGTTTGTTTGGGTTTTCCTCAAGTAAAAAAGTACCACGAGGTACTTTGCTCATTTCGGAAGAGATGTTGCCAGTGTGGACCCGGCTGGCCTGTAGACTGGAGGATTTGGCCCAGTACTGTTTGCCTGTGGTTGTTCCCATTGAGTTAGAGTCCTGAGCAGAAAAAATGGCCATAAAACCAGATTTAGCTCTGTATTGGAAAAATATAATTAATGTGCTGCTAGATGGGCCGTTATTACCTGTATTGATCTGCTTTTTTGGTACAGGTGTATACAAAACACCCTAATGTCAGCAGTCTGGTTTCAGGATTAATACAGATCAGATAGTTCTAAAGAGGTTGCTGCCGCTACAGGTGCTACTATTACAGATGGTGGTATGAGCTTTTTACAGATCAGGCGAAGCCAATGATCTCATTGTTGTCAAATTAGCATGCAGCACCAATGACAGTTTTAATTACACAGGATTGTAGTCTGAGAATAGAGGATCTGTCATAAAGCCTGCAGAGACAAAGTTACCTTTTTCCTGCCCTAAAAAGCACATTTTTGTAATATATCTGAACTAAAATCATGCATTTGTTCACATTCAACATTTTACATCCTTTGGCCAAGTGTTTTTACTCTAGTATTAGCTTTCTAATCCCAGATTTATTAGAAGATATAATGAGGGCCCTGGAGAAGGACTGAAATGGCAGCAAGCTGTGGAGCAATCCCTGTTTCTTTTGGGCCAGAAGAGAAGTGTCCACACAAATGTATTGCATAGAAAACACTGTATCTGTGTTTAGGAAAATTCTGCTTTCTACACTATTGGGAAAAGTCATTGACAAAGTACAAAACATAGCAGACAGTCCAACAGTAGGCAAAGTTGATGTAACAATATTATTCTGTCTTTGGAAGCATAGTAATTACATGAATGGGAATTTATATAAAATGTTTTTTAATTCCAGGTTAAATTTAGCTGCTGGGTGCCATGTATTTTGTTCTTCCTTTTCCATATTCAAAAGCTTTTACATTTGGGAGTATAGCATCACCTGCTTAGTTGCTGAACAGCTAAATGAAGCACTGGCTACCAAAATAATTCAAGCAGCACATGCAACAGCAGCAGACATGATGTCTGCCTTCAAAGAACACCCTTTGTTGTCAGTTTAGAAAGA
>NW_010402794.1:0-1667 GCF_000710305.1 Buceros rhinoceros silvestris | reverse complement strand
GTTACTTCCCTATGAAAAATGATGAAAACAAGCCATGAGAAAATCCAATAGGATAAATAATAACTCAATCAAGGAAAATTTAACCTGGAGGCTTGAAGTTCAGAGGCAGATGTAAGAAATAGACATGTGGGAGTCATGAAATGAAAGATGGGATTTTTCCCTGTTTTAATCATTGTATAATTTCTCAAACATTTGAGATAATGATCAGGGCTAGACTATGAGTGATTGCTCATTAACTGCAAGGCACTTATAAGCTGTCCAGGGACAGCTGCCTGACAGATATGAAGGCAATCCTTTTGCATAGTTGGGCTGATTAATAATATTCTGAGGCTGCGTGGGCATGGATTATCTAAGATAAAGTGGTGATAACATTCCCTCTCCTGTTTACATCATTTACAATTTGATTAGTTGCTTGCCTTTTTCTGTGAGGTATATCTAACATTATCCTTTAGAATGAACATGCAACGGTAGTTCTAAATCCATACATCTCCCCTCGACACCGTCTTTCTTCTCTGATATCATGAATCAGGAAAATCTATTACCCACAAAACAAATTCAAATTCTGGATTTGGTCTTTGGGATCTGCAGAATGTATTTACCAGAAAGTTCAAACAGGGACTGATGTTTCAAATTTTTGCTCTGTAGAAATGTTACGGTGAGGATAACAAACAATGTGCATAATGCTACAAATATTATTTACACTGTGAATCTGTGTTTGGTCAAGTTTATCTAGGCTCTGGGGATGCAATGATGAGAAGCATTATGCAGGGAATTACAGAAGATAACAAATGCCCCTTTGCATGGGTCCTAGGATGAGGTGCTTCACTAGGCTGTGCTCCTCCAAATCAATCCCTGTTAACTGGGAAAAAAACCATCTTTTCCATCTAGACAGAGGAGAGAAATTGCAAGAGGAGGTCAGAAATACCCTTGGCATAAAGGTGTTTGTGTTCACACTACAAAATGGAAAGTTCACCAGCTAAATTTAAGTGAAATCCATGAAGCTTAAAATGTGGCCCAAGGCCAGACACACTGACTGAAATTCCCCTGTAATTTTGAAAGATTTTCTATGGGTAAAAGAGGAGAAAAAAGCTTACAATGCACTGAGAACACTGAATGAAGGAGCCCTCTTCCTTTTGAGAGATCTGAAATCTTTTTAGAAGGATGTTGAAACAGTAGTATTAATTTTCTTTTCTCAAATGTGAGGAATGTAATTGTTTCTAGGGTGTGTATATAAGTATCTTTTTGTACCCCTACAGTATTCTAAGCATTAGGTGGAGTAAAAAATCCTCAGGAAGTTTCTCAAAAATAAAGGAGTCATGGTACGTCTTTTATCAACAAGTTGTCTTTTAAAACTAGCTAGAAAAGTGCATCAGAGTACTGAAGTTTATTTTATGCACCACTGATTCTCAGCCGGTCAGCTACGAGTGCTGCTAGCCCAAGTCTTGCCTACATAAGCTTTGTTGATTGCTTCAGCAGTGATACTGGGGCTGGTACTTCCTCCCCTTCCCCCACAATCTTCTTAAAAAGGGACAGATGGTATTTGCCACTCATTACAGTGATGCGTTTTTCTCCTTCTTCTCTTCTGAATGGAAGCATCCCAGTGGAGCTAAATCAACCCATGAGTTACTTATAGGGGTTTTGCATGTTACAAAGAGCCACACGCACGC
>NW_010402793.1:10683-13680 GCF_000710305.1 Buceros rhinoceros silvestris | reverse complement strand
GAACAACTGAGCTGTTTTTGCCGGAAAAGCCGCCTTGCCGCCTCGGCACGCCGCACCGGAGCCCCGCATTGGAGCCCCACCGAGCTGGGTCTGGACTGCCCGCACACCCAAGAGCTGTTTGCTTTTGCTTTGCTTCATTCTGCAACAGAGACTGGTAGGACTTTGTACAGATTCCGCTCTATCTCGCGCTGCCGGGTAATTCGTAACTGCGCGGGTCTCTGTGTGCTGCTCACGCGGCAGAACCACGTGGCCGCCGCCATCTCGGATCACTGCCGCAGTCTGTGTTTGCTTTCGGTTTAACCCTCACCTTCCCAAAACCCTCAATACCTCACTGTTTTCCTTTGTATTTAATACATATCTGTTTGTAGTGTTACTAAAGTTTGTTTCCGTTTTCCAAAAAGCATTTTAGAGGTCTCAGGAGTTCTGTTCTCCCTTCTCCTATCTCTGGTGGGATAGGGAAGGGTATTATCGTCATCAGACCTTGGTTTTTACCTCAGCCAAACCGATGACACAGTATTAATATTTAAATTCAGTATCAGTATAAAGATACAAGTAAGCACAACTCCTATTTTAATCCAAAATCTAAACTCTAATACTGGTTTTGTGCAGGCTTATTAATCTCGATGTAGCAGAGTACAGCTTTGGTCTGGAAGCAGGACATACACATACACACAACTGTGATGATGCCTTCTGGAGCCAGAAATCCCGAGAATGTTAATGAGAAGACACCTCAATTGGATTTTTACATGTAGTATTCGTATAATCACCTTTATAACTGTTCATACAGTATACAGTGCATAACAATACCCATGTGTAATTAAACAACTACTGGTTTATTGGCTTGGTTTGTAAGCCCAAACAAGTCACCACCAACTTGAGAAATCATATTGCAACACACACCTACAAAAATAGTACCTACATTTAGCATAAATGAAACTGGCTGAGGGGAAAAAACTCCAAATTTATCTTTTTCTATAACCTTTGTAAAAGACGGCAACAGTTCCCATGGATTCCAACTGCAGGTAACACACATGCTCTTTGGAGAGCATAGTTTTTCTTCATCACCACTATCACACTCCTTAGTATTCACAATTTAAACTGTATGATGGTGTTGTGTCAGACTGAAGTCAGAACAAAAAGTGGTGCTCTATGGCCTATTATATCACAAAAATACTAAAAAAAAACAAAAACAAAAAAACCCCCCAACACATAATGAAGTGAATCCAATGGCCCTGAATGGCCCTACTGTCAGGTACGCTGTTTTGTTAGAAAGCTAAGTCCATTACAGGCTGTCTTCAGAACCTAGAGTGCGGCCTTATAGACTACACAGATTTCCAAGCACAATTATCCCAATCAAAAATTGAATAATGCTTTGTTAATCGATTTATTCTAATTCAGGTGCCTTGAAGGACATGTGGTCTGTGATTAGACTAGTGATGAAAGAGATTATGGACAAGTTAAATACACAGGCTGGGCCCATTTTGTCAGCTAGTCTACGGAAAAGTGTAAGTACTTCCTGCTGCAATGATAGGGAAGGGGTAAACAAGGGAGGTATAGTAGATCTAAACACCAGTCTGGATTATTAAGTAGCTTGTGCTGAGTCTAATAATCTGCACTAAAATATAGCCAAACTCCACAGACAGAAACAACAGGAACAACAAAGCCAGTGATGATGAAATAAAAGAACACATAGTGAAAGATATAAAATTTCGAAAAAATTTAGACAATGACAACTAACCAAAGAGTTTCTAGCGAGATGCAAGAGAAGAAGGGGCAAATATGATCTCTGAATACATGAACAACTAAATAGTTCATAGGGATAAACAGAAAAATGTAACACCTTCAGAATTAGTGGAATGATTATTGCAAAAATGGATCTATAAAGTATGTTAAAATTTTGGAAAGTGGTTTGGAAAGCTGCTACAAAAATAATTCCTAGAAAATAAATACACCTTAGAGACTGAAAGAGATAGAGTGCTTAATTTAATAAGAAGGCAACAAAGAGTCAGGATGATTAACCGCTGAAACAGCTTACCAAGGAATGTGATAAAGCTTCCATCTTTTGAAGTATTAAATCAATACTATACTTTCTCACCATACTTTCTCAAAGCTATAGCTCAGACAGAACTGCTGGATTTGCTGCTGGAAATACCTAACTGACCTGTACTATGCAATTAACAAAATGAAAGAAAGGACCACTCTAGCTCCACGAAAACCAGAAAGTGTTCCACATGGAATCTGAATCTATGATGACAAAGTCCTGCTTGTTCCTCACAAACCAGGAATTAAACTAAAAGCCCCAGGGAGAGCCCAGCAGCCTCCGCTAAAGCTTCAGAGAGCTGACTATGTTGGAAGTACAGCTCCCTTGTTACGGAGACCACAAAAAAAGTCTGGTTCCTATATATGCAGCTATCCCCTTTCCCAATTCCTACCTTGCTATTCTTCCCAAATGTGCAAAGTAAAATTACTTGCTTAGCATGAAGAGCAAGGATGAGCATACATGATAACCAGTATTTGAGGTTGGTACAAACATTGCAGAGTGCAAGAATATAATACACGGTACTTCCTTGATAGCTACAACTTGAATGTGTTTTTCTGGCTACATTTACAGGTGCTAGCTGAGATTTGTGCAGTACACTGCCTAAAAAGCACCGCTAACTCATTGTATCATGCTTCAGTGGAAAAAGCGATAGTTTTAGCTAGACTAATTAAATCGATATATCTATTTGACAGCTTGCAGCTGCTGGCAATCTACAGAGGGAGGAGGATCTCCAGGCTAGTATTTTCTGTTTCTGTTCCTAAGGATCCCTGATATGATGTCAGGGAAAATATTTTCCCCAAGAGATACTATTAGGATGCTGCAAGACCATGTGACATTTAAAAACCATGGTACACTGGAAGAATAATAGATGTGAAAAATATGTTTGCAATGGACAGATGCTGTCTTGGTCCCACTGGAGGCTGGAAAAGATTGTTTAAGCATCTCTGGTACATTCC
>NW_010402793.1:10068-10607 GCF_000710305.1 Buceros rhinoceros silvestris | reverse complement strand
TCCTGCTACTATTTTGGTCATAGGCAAACACTTTCCAAAGAACTGCAATGCAATTAAAAAAGAACCTCAATACTGGGTCAGACCGCAATAATATTCTCTGAAATGAGAACATTTATGCCAATAGCAATCTATCTTGCTTGTAACTTTCTATTAATCATATTATGGAAGAATTTTCTGTTTCAGTATGAGGATTTTTTTTCCTTATTAGTCTAGTTTCTGTTGGATCTTACAGTTTTGCTCATTTGCTTGGCAACTGAGTGGGTTGCTGGGTTTAAACAAACATAGAAATGAGAATTCACTGCGAGTGTGAAAGATGTAGAAAGAAGGATGTGACACAAATAAGGAAAGAATTCTCAACTTCAATGCAAGTTTAAGGAAGCAAACATGAAAATTCATCACACTAAACTACTATTGTGTGCTTCTGACAGAAAATAGCCTCCTCACTCATTCAGTAGATCTGCTGTTGTCCTGGTTTGACCCACATGTCAGTAACATCTTTGGTCCAAATCCTTTTATCATGTTTCTGCCTCAAACACTCT
>NW_010402793.1:8734-9974 GCF_000710305.1 Buceros rhinoceros silvestris | reverse complement strand
TCTTTCCTGGCAAACATTGTCTTTGATTGACTGAAGCGTGTTGGGCTGGCTGCTCCCCTGTCTTTGGGCTGCAATACCAATTCCATGCACCCTGCCTCTTCCCGTCTTTGTTCCCATAGTTCTAAGATCTCTTTTAAGACTACTGAAATGTGAGATAATTCATTTTGGGAATCTCTGGCAGAAAGCATTTTCCTCTTGGAAATTTGGAAATCTTCTGCTCAGCCCTCTTCTTAAGGATACTTAGAAGAAGTAATTCCAATTGCCACAGAGTTAATCCAAATTAATCTGCTTCTCCCATGCTGATACTCTTTCTGGGTATCAGTTCTTATTTTCCCCTCTCCATATTCTGTTTTTCAAAGAACAATGGAACAAGAAACCAAATGGACCACAGCTGCAAGACTTGCAGACTGTAGGACAGAACTGTTCCCCAGGCAGATGGCTCGCTTGGATGCATTGCACCAGCAACCACTGAACTGCAAGAATCCCAGTAATTTAACTGGGGACAATACAAATCCCTAATGATGAGAAGCAGCAAGAGCAGATGAATATCAGGGTCTTTGGTGTTACCTCTCATCAGATTAAAAGTTTCATGTTGGGAATCTGCACATCAGCTGTTACAGACAAAAGTTGCCAAGGCAGCAACAGATCCCATAATTGTAGAAGGATTTCAGTAATTAGGTTTAATACATGGTACTGGGAGACAAGATGGTATCTGCAGGCCCAACCTTTGTCAGCACAAATACAGAGAAAGAGTAGATTAACAGAAAAGGCTTTAGGGAAAGGTAGGCTTTGGTGAACTAAGTTCCTGGGTGTTCTTCAGGCAGAAGAAAAGACTATTGCTTGAACTTTTATACAAGACAATTTCAAAGACAAGTAAAGCACTGAAATTTCTTTCATCATACGTTTTATCGCACCACTGAAACATCACTATCCCTAAAAATGTTTTGGTTTTTTTTCCTGAGAAACAACGAATTTTGATGTTTCTAAGGCAAATGATAGCCCTCTTAGAAACTCAGCTGGAACACCTCAGAGACATCAACATGAAGAGTTATAACCTGAGGTGGCAGGTCCCTTTCACTAGACATAGCAGTCAAACAAACTCAATTTCCTTACTATATTCTAAGAGTGTAAAACAGCCACATCTGAATCCAAAACACATTTTGATTTTTCCAAGTCTTTCTGAAGCTAAAAAAAAAAAAAAAAAAAAAGGGGGGGGGGAACCACCCCTTTTTTTGCACAC
>NW_010402793.1:6156-8700 GCF_000710305.1 Buceros rhinoceros silvestris | reverse complement strand
AAAAAAAAAAAAAAAAAAAAGGGGGGGGGAATCACACCTTTCTTTGACCACATTTATGGCTATGCATCCAGTCATAGCTTGAGAAGAAAAAGCAGTTATTCCAGTTTTGTTCTCATTCTTCACTCCACTACCCTTTGACAAACACCTAACCCATTACAGTTATCTTACCAAATGCTGATCTCCTTCATTCAGGATAATTTGGGGGGGAAATATTTGGGTTTAGAACTACATAATTAAATAATTTCTAATTGAGTTTACAGGCAGAAGTTCTTCTTGCAGACCTAGGTCAATATCAAGACCATGGTGCACGCTTTAGAAAATATAAATCATAGCTTAGAATATTTTCTGGCTTCTGTACAATTGAACGTCAACAACTCCCTATGACCTTCAAAATGGCTCTGTAATACATGTAAGTTAAATAAATTAGTGACAAAAAGGTATTTTACAACGAAAAAAGTCCAAATACATTCAGTTAGGAATCATTCAAATTAAATACTTTACCAAGTTGGAGCTACTCTGAGAAGCATAGTGTCCAGTCTCTGAGCAGCACATGGGTGATGCAGGCACATGTGATTCGTTTCCTGAATTCAACAGGAAAAAAGCGTCTCCAAGAAAACAGTCATCACGCTGAGGGTGCAAAGTGCTTTTGGCAAAGGGGTTAGGGTGACAACACCACTCTTCCACTAAAACACTCCAGTTTTCACTTGGTAGAGAAAGAACTCTAAGAAATTTCCTAAGAAGGAAGAAGAAAAAACTATTTCAATATATTATATTCTAGACTCCTTACAAAAAGAGAGGGGAAGTATGGCATTTTCTCAAAATGCAGTGATTGACTCTCCTTTCAGTCAAAGGCACTGTTTTTGGATGAATTCTGTGAAAGCAATGGCTGAACACTTCCTGCCAAGTTTGCGATGAAGCATTTCCCAAGGGTGAATCTCCAATGATTATAAGGCAAAACCTGGCATAATCCTCTTTTGAAATTAATCACATGGCAAAAATAAAACAGTTCTATCCAGTCATGAAAAATATAACAATGGGCATTTTGCAATTATATTTATTATTCCTTCTTGTAAAGTTCCCTTGCACCAAATGTTGATATAGAACAACAGAAACAGACTGCTGGCACAGCAAGGGAGAGGATGTCCTCTGAAGTCCTTCAAAGTCAGATACCAAATTCTGAAAATCTAAATCCTCACAAAAATACCACAGTATATTTTCATTAAAACAAAAAGAAAAAAAGGATAACAATGCTATCCTAATTTAGATTCAGATTCCACTCTCAAAAGTCACATACAAAAAACCCCGAATCCCTTTCTCCTGGGCAGTTGTATGGACCAAGGAGGCTGCTCCAGGCAATGCGAGACTTTACTTTGGTTATCAGAGTTGTTTTTAACTTACTTACTTTGGTTACACACAGTGCCAGGGGATTTTATAACCTGAAGTTTGGAATTACTCCTTATATACACCCCCAAAGCTAGAACATATATATGTGGCTATATAAATACCATCTTGGTCATTATGAGCAAGTGGTCAATACTTTTCTACCTACAGTTGCTATAGCCATTCTGTGGTCTCACCATATCAGTTTTTATTAAGAATGCAGAAGTTTGGATGGATAGTGTCCACATATTTACACTCTCTTTAGTCTGTGTTGTCTAGAAAACTATTGCACTGGGAAGAAATTCAGCCTCTTTACCAAAATAATGGGCAATGATTTTAACAGTGTTCACCTCTCCAACAGTTTTCTAGCTATGCTGTTTCTTGCAGAGCTGCACTTTCTGCTCTCTGCCTTGTTTCCTTGAATGCTCTTTTGTTCGCCTGAAACCTTTAACATTGAGGTTTCTTGATTCTACTGCTTACTTAAAATTTGTAAATACAACTTCACTTACGGTGCTGCTTCACAAATAAACACACAGCTGCTAAGCCAACAGTTAGACACCCTCCCTTTTTCGCAGTTCATAGACTATTCTTTTCTGAAAGAGGTCGGTTTTTCGCACTGTAGTTTCTTGCACGTTTTGATTGCTGGGCGGGTGAATGCAAAATCTTTTATAAAAATTTTCTCCTTTCTAAATCATCAATACATTTTAAACTGTGCTTGCCCCACCTGCAGATGAAAGTTGGAATAACTCGTCTTCTGACACAGCTTTACCATAACTAAGATAACCTCTCCACACTACCTGTCACTGTCTTCACTCTCGGTGGTCTTACATATTGCCTGAGATACAACCACAATTCTGCCGTGGTGGCACCTTAATTCTGGTTGGCCTAATGACTGCACAACTAGTTCCAGAGCCTGGACTCACATTGGAAAAAAAAGAAGTCTTCATTCCTATATACTGCTTTTTACACCCCAGCAACAAAAAGCTGGTACTGTTCAGCAATGTTTTTTCTAGAGTTACATCCCAGTAGTGAAAAAAAGAGATTACCTTAAGCTGCAGACTAATGTTGTCCAGTTTCATTACACAACCCTTTCACTATCCTCACAGTCTAGAGCATTGAGATCTTGAACTCTCACCCAACAAACCAGTTGCTCCAACCAGCAGG
>NW_010402793.1:0-6060 GCF_000710305.1 Buceros rhinoceros silvestris | reverse complement strand
GCAGGAATTTCCTAAACAGACTCCTCTTAACTTCAAGATACACAGAAAATACAGCATTTTCACTATATTAGTGGAAATATTATCACAAGATTATATTAGGCATTTGACATTCATAGGCAGGAAACCATATTCTAGATCACTAGAACTGGAATAATGTAACACTAACAAAAATACAGCTTTCCAGAAAAAAAAAATAAAAGAAACTTGAGGTTTACTGCATGCTGACTAACTTGAGGGTGCTAAATATGATAGAACCTAGCTAACAGGGGGACTTATCTCCCCAAACTTGCACCTGATAAAAAATGAGCTTCTACTTTAAGCTAGCTACCTAGGCTGCCTCCACAGTCAGAGAGTGACAAGCAATTCTTATGCTGGGACTCTTAAAAGAAACTCTCTCCTTTTCCTTTCTCCTGTCTAATACAGTCAGACTGAGTCTCCCTCCGGAGATAATTCTCTATCTCCAAACAGAGGAAGCCTAGGTAATGAAAAGTTTAAAAAGATAGAAGTTTGACACTAGTCTGAAAGAGTCCTGCCATAAGGATGTATGTAGGTCACTCTGAAAGTAATGCCTCCTATTTACTTGGAAACTACATGGAAACTACAACTTAAGAAACTTGAACAGATGTTTTCTACGATATTATGAGTAGCAATGACTGAAGGTTTAGTAAATCACTATTGTGCACATAAATTTCTTCAGATTTGTCCTAGCTCTTAAAATTATATAGGTCGCTACAAAAGTGATGGCTCCTATTTGTTTGGAAACTACATGGAAACTACAACTTAAGAAACTTGAACAGATGTTTTCTACGATATTATGAGTAGCAATGACTGAAGGTTTAGTAAATCACTATTGTGCACATAAATTTCTTCAGATTTGTCCTAGCTCTTAAAATTATATAGGTCGCTACAAAAGTGATGGCTCCTATTTGTTTGGAAACTACATGGAAACTACAACAGACACAAAGAGCACAGTAACACTATTTGATAGAGCAGATTCTCAGCTACAAAACACTATTTTTCAACACAGTCCCCAGCACTGGCTGAGCATTTTCACCAGCGATGAACAAGAGCCCGCGTGCCACGCTCATAAAAATTTGCAGAGGGGATCCACTGTCACTGTCACCATGGCCAGAACGCGCCACCCACCCCCTCACTGTGCCGACACCCACTGCTTGGTCTCTGTAAACGTTCAGCAGCCTTGATGAATGTCAATGGGTGCAATTTTTTCCACATGAAGGAATTCAGTGACACCTGTTTGCTTCACACGCGCTGTCAGAGGCCACATTTTCACACTGCCCCTCTGCTGCCGTCTGTCCCACGGCAACACAATTTAACGGATATTGGTGGGAAGGTTCAACCTCTATTGCCAGACCACCAACACCCACCTCTGATGTTGTGGGTCAACATAATAAAATAGGAGGCGTTACTTTCAGAGCAGCCCTCGTAATTTCTAGGTAGGCTTTCATGCTAAGGTCAGTATTTGACCACAGAGAGCCTTATAAGACTAGACTAAGAAAAATAATCTCTAGCTCCATTACTAACTAATATCCAACAATGCAGTAACATCATCCTATCAATTTGAAAATTTCAAAAACTGGAAGTACAATGGACTTTAGTCTTTCAAACCATCGTGGTTTAGACCCGGCTGGCGACTAAGCACCGCGCAACGACTCGATCACTCCAGTAGGAGGAAATAGAACAAACAACTTAAGGGCCAATTCAAGGGACAGGGAGGGCTCACTCACCACTTACGGTCACGGGAAAAAGACAGATTCGACTTGGGGAAACAAAATCCATTTAAATTAAACAACAAAACCACAACCAAATCAACTGAAAACAGAGTAGAACAGTAAGACAAACAACCAGCTATTAAATACACCTTTCTCCCCACCCCTCCCTTCTTTCCGGGCCCAGCTTTGCTACCTCCTCCCCTCCCAGTGTGGCACAGCACAGAACACAGGACGCAGTCAGTCTCAGTTCTCTTCCTACTGTTTGTTCCGCTTTCTATTCTTCAGGGGAAATGCTCCTCACAGTTCTGCCTTGCAGCCACATGGCTTCCCTCGCACAGGAGACAGTTTTTTTTCTGAACCGACCCAGCGTCAGTCCTCCTCAGAATCATGGCCTCTTTCAAGATCAATTGCCAGCTGCATCATGGGCCTCTCCATGGCACTCTGCTCCACCACAGGCCCCTCCACACTGTCCACAAGCTGACTTTCTCTCTGCTAATGATCTCCAAGGACAGCAGGGTTTCAGCCTGCCACCTCACCATAGGCCAAAGGGAAATGACTACACCAGTGTGCCTCCCCAACCTTCTCCTCACTACCCTGGGTGACCACACGGTTGGTGATCACATGGCCGCTCCTCCTTCCACCCTACCCCTCCAAAACAAAAGAACACTCCAAAACCAAAAGGTCTTCCCAAACCAATTTCCCCTCTTCGATAGTTTTATTTGCAGAGGCACTGATTGGCACAACCTTGGCCAGAGGTGGGGCTGAATTGGAGCTGGGGGAGCTTAATTCAGGAAGCTTCTTACAGGGGCCACGTTAGCAACCCCATGCCCCACTGCCAAACCACACCAAATCCTAATCCACCACGTAAACATATAACCCTTCTATTGCATCAGAGGAAAAGAGAAAGACGAAAGAGCCAACTGAATTTCTTTAACAGCAGTCTTCCTTATTTACTTACCAAAAAATCTTGGACAGCTGAGCTTGACAGTTAATTTTCATGCTTAAAGCTATTTATGTAGGAAATGTGCAATTAGAAGATTTCCCTTGCCATCTGTTTTTCAATAAAATACTCATGTAGTACAAATTCTTGACGTTTGGACTAAGGAAAAGGTTTATTGCTTAATGGTCAATTTACGAAATTTATGTTTCACAATATTCAGCCTTTAAGAATTTCTTCATGACAGCAATATAGCCTTAAAGAATTATTTTCTATTTGAGCTACACTTAGCCTAACTGGAAGGAAAGAAAGAAAAAGAAAGCTTTCCAAGCTCTCTGCAGCTCTTAAATCATGAAAGAAAAAACCCAATCTAATCACTTCCTGTAATGAGAAGGTCATGAAGAAAGATCAGAAAGCATAACCCTAACCTCTGAAGAGCTGTCAGATTCATGGAAGGAAACAGACTAAGCCAGGGCGTCCTGTTTTGGGATTAGTTTATCTCTGTTATGTCTAGTTAGTTTATCTCTGATGGACACATCAAAAAGCCAGTAGTGTATTCCTTCCAGCCATGGCAGCTCTCACCAGCTGGTGGTCCCACCAGCACGCCGCTGTTAAGGAAATCCCCAAGGCCCACCAAAAGCTCCACAATCAGTAGAGATGAGCTGACACACATGTGAGGAATACACTACTGGCTATTTGATGTGTCCACCAGGGATAAACTAACCCTGTTTATCTCAAACCAGGACATAGGGGATTTCAGAAAATGTATACAGTCATTTTCTTACATCAAGGAAGGATCACTTACTTTTAAACCATTCCTAGCATATTTCTCTAATCTGGTCTTTAAAGTGATGGCTTCCTACGCAGTCTCCAACAGCATAGCAGACAAGCAGGAAAAGAATCCAGATTTCGCAGCTTCTGGGCAATGCACTAAACTCTCATTTTAAGATTCTTCTACTTCCCAGTCAGAATGAAATCAAGAAGTAAATTAATAAATGGTGAAAAAACTGTTGCAGGTAATTTTGCTTTTAGTCATCACTTAGTCATCATTTGCTTTTAGGAAGTGTTCTCATATATCAGTTTCAAAATAAATACCTTTTAGCTGTCTCTCTAAGTACACAAAGTAACACAAAGCCCAGTCACTATGGTACTTCTTGCTATAACTACAAGGCACTGCAGTACTCACCGGTCTTTTACTATGATGTCACCACAGGACTGACAGTAAAAGTTGTAATTCTTCTGGGGTTTCAGGCTCTTCCTCAAAGTACAACCCAAATCTATAGATAGAAGACGACATATTCAAAATTGTGTAAAATTTTCAGCCACTTGTACAGAAAAATCCTGCCAAATACTTCAATCCAAAAAAAGAATCTAACAAACAAGGCAAAATCTGACATTTTAAACACAACTTTAATTTACGTACCTGCAGAAGCAAGTACTTATATTTAGGAAAAAGTTGGCATCTGTATCTCATTGCCGAGTAGGAATTATATATGTGAATAGTTACTTTAAAGGTGCAAATACCCTCCACAGAGAGTGCTGAGATATCGATATCATTACAGAGATTTTAGAAGTTGAAATTAAATGCCACTTTTTTGTAATGACATTTTTGCTAATAGTGTCTCTAAAATACGTGGGTACATCCCAATATGTAACACAAAATAGTCGGTGCTGAGGTAGGGGAAGAGGGCACTAGTTTTAAATTTTCAGGCAGGTAAGATACCTGCCACTGTGGTCTCACTCAAGGAATAGGTAGTGAGCAATACCCTCTGCAGGCCACCGAAGCAAAAACAGTCTCACAAAAGCCAGCTCAGACAACTTTTCCGAATTAAAAAAGGAGCTATAAAAGCCTCCACAAATTATCAAATAACATTACGTGGAAGAAAAATAAAACAATAAGCCCAGCTCTATGTACAAATATGTTTTGCATTGCACACCTCCTCAAACTTAAGAATCAAAGGATATTCTCAGCACTAGCATTCAATATTCAAGATTTAGGTTACAAGCACAAATGAAAAGTACTTTAAAACATTCCAGAATTTCATGTAAGAGACAACGTTTTACATACTAACATAAAACATTAAAGGTTGACTAAAGTTATCCAGTAAACACATCGATTACCATCTGGTTAACATACATGTTTTTCACAGGTACAACATTCAAAGGTAAATTTTCAAAACTTCACCTTTAATCTTTTGACACATGCCTCATTAATAAGACACACAAAATAATTTTTGTATAACTGAATTGTCAAAGCACAGATTATAGATTAGAGATTAATGTACAGAAGCCACCTCAGCATATCACAAACTGCACAGAGTATTCCAGCGTGTTTCTGGTGCTGAAAACATTATTCTACATCGCACACTTTACTGGTCATTTCTACCTTAAAATCACAGAATGACAATTTTGTGTTACTTAACATATATTTCTGTGTCACATCCCGTTAAATGAATCTAAACATACTGAGCCTGGATGCTAGAATGGAAATAAGCATCACCTATGCCACCAGGCTTCCTATTTATGCAAACACATCTTAGACCTGAGTTAGCATCAAGGATATAAAGAAGGTAAGGATATAAAGAAGGTAACTTTGCAGATTGCAACATTAACCTCTGCAGAGTGAGGCTGTGAGAACAAGTCCCAACACAAAATCATAGTCATAGAATGGTTTGGGTTGGAAGGGACCTTTAAAAATCATCTAGTTCCAACCCCCTTCCACTAGACCAGCTCCATCCCACCTGGCCTTGAACAGTTCTAGGGAGGGGGCATCTACAGCCTCTCTGGACAACCTGTTCCAGTGCCTCACCACCCTCACAGTAAATCACAAAAACCATTCGAAAGGAATCACAATCCTTTATGATGAAGTGCTCAGCGACAACCATAGTGTGATAGCCTGGATGAATCATAATACTGCATTTTCAGCTACCAAACATGAAGTAGGAGGGAAATAAAATAATTTTGAATGCAAAAAAGCACAGGGGAGTGGAACTGGGAGCACTTCTCAAACTCCTATACAAAGCAATTACTCACCAACCATGATTCCCTTTCATTATGACACTTTTTGCACTTTAAAGTGCAGTTTAAAACTGGCAACTTCATTAAATGTTATCGGTTCCTGTTTAAATCTTCAATCGAGAGCGAAAAACAATAGCACATGCACAATGCACAACAAGAGCCCCAGCTGGTTTGGGTTGGCCGGGGATTTTTCACCGCTGCAGGATCCACACTGTAAAGTCTCTGTTTGCACGTCATTCCAAACAGCAAGGCAACCCTAAGCAAAGCCGCCTTTTTTCAAGCAGCGAGCCAAGCTTCCCCCCCGGACAGCGCTGAGCGGGCAGGCCCCGCCCCGGCCTTACCGGGTACCGGCGGCGGGCGGCGCAGGCGCAGACG
>NW_010402792.1:2618-5594 GCF_000710305.1 Buceros rhinoceros silvestris | reverse complement strand
CAAGGAAGTCTAGCCCAAACCGGGACAGACAGTTAGACCTAAGATCAGAGAACATCAGAGAAGTCAAATTTACAGGACTTTGGGGCATCTTTACACATGCTGCTCTGAACCTTGTAACATTTCTACTGCTGCTATAGCACATTTTGAAAGTTTTCTCAAGCCCCACAACATAAGTAAGTATAATTTTCATAAGCTCAAGACAAAAACCAAGCAAACAAACAAACAAAAAACCCTAGTGACCTAACTCTAAGATAAGATAGATTTTTAATTGCAGAAGAAAACTCTAAATGCATACTCTTGCATTGCATGAAACCACTCTTCTCTCACTGTGTTATAGAAAATTGAAAGAAGAGCTCCTTAATACCAATGTGGCACTAAGAAGCAGGCATTTTCTTTATTCAGCACCAGGCTCAAATGGAATCCTTTTCTTCAAATCCTGTGCACTGTATGCTGCTGCAACCAAAGCTTATATCATCCGATTATATACATGTTCATAATTTTCCCCAAAATAGTCATACTATTTATTCTATTTCTAAAAACTGGTTAATAATTTTGCATAGCTATTTCACATGTGGCTTGAGCTTGAGAAGATCTACTTTGTGGAGTGTGGTGTGTCCTACCGGTTGAGGAAGAAACAGCATTTAAAGATTTTCGTGGGAATTCTCCCATATATGGTGGATAATTGGCAAAGAAACCTGAGGTTTGTTGTGATTTATGCAGCTTTCAAACAGTCTTTAAGCAGCTTAGCTCATCTTCTTTCTTCCATTTTGTCTCCTCCTTTTTGCTCTCTCAGACTGCAGAATCTAGTTTAGACTCTTTTCATTACTTTCCCAGACAGCCCAGGTTTCCATATCTCTATTGTAGACTAGTATTTACAAGGTAACATAACAACAGTGGTGTTTCCACATCATTCAAGAGAAACCCTGGTCCAGGAAGTGAAAGGAGTGAGACTTTCATTTCTCCTATATATCAAAGTGGAAAGCTTTTTGCAGTCTGATCTGAAACTATTGACTTCTCCCTTCCACTACCCCTTTTTCTTCTGTTGGGACAGAGACAACAAGTACAGAAATAAAAAGAGGTGCAGTGTGCCAGTGGGAGAGCACACATGGAGACATTGATTTCAGCTGGGGCAAATCATCCTTTTTTTCAGCAAAGCTGAAGGACTGCTCTGTGTTGAGTAAAAATATCAGAAGGAAGTGGACACTTAACTAACAAGGGACATGCTTGCTAAAATGACAATAATTGCCCTAGTAATCATTAACAGTGCTGTAGACAATGGACAGCTAATGAAGTATCACTGTCTAACAGTCAATATCATAAAAAGCTTCCTTTTTCATCTCAGTCTACACGTCAGAGGCTTCTACATCCTTGAAAAAGAAGGCAAGATGAAATTCACAGAGAAAAGAAATGGGATGTAATTAACCAAACCCATATAACACACACACACACACACACACACACACACACAGAGTGTTATTTAATATACGCGCATTTTGCTTCAAAAGTTTAGTGTGATATATATGTATCTATTATATGTGCATATATATATGTATGTGTCCTATCTAAAACTATGAAATAAAATAGGTGCAAGAGCACATTTGTAATTAGTAAAGCCCGTGGGATGTCTGTCATATCCGCCCAGATGCAACTGCTAAGGAGGAAGACTTCAGTACAAGTGGTAGGTTGCTGTGAGTTGCAGGACAACTCTAAGGCTGCACAGTATTAGAGGAGCAGAGACTCCTCTAATACTCCATGTTCCTGTAGCAGACACTACTGAGAATAAGGCATTCTGGACTCTGATCACCCACAAAAGCAGGACTTTGCTTCAGTCTCCACCCTTCAGCACCACAACAAAAACCAGATATGAATCTTTAACACCTATAGGCATACATGATACGCATGATTATGAGTGCTTGTAGTGGGTGATTCTCTGCTAAAGGGCACTGAGGAATCCATCTGCCACACTGAAGGGGAATCACAAGAGGTATGTTGCCCTCTGGAAGCTAAGATCTGAAACATTGCCAAGAGGGTGCCACAACTTGTCAGGAGTTCAGACTACAATCCATTGTTACTTTTCCATGTGGGCAGTGAATGACAATGCAGTCCAGAATCTGGGCAGAAGCAAGGAAATCTGCAAAGCCCTGGTGGTACAAGTGAAAAATATTGGTGCCCAAGTTATCTTTTCCTCCATTTTACTGTTTGGAGGAAAGGGGGCAGATATAGACAAATAACGCATACCGACTTCTGATAATGTGGCTGGTGCTTTGAAAGGGTTTGGGCTCCTATGACAACAGGATGTTCTTTGATGACTATAACCTGTTAGGGAGGGAATCCACCAGTCTAAAAGACACAAGGGATGCTTTGGCTGGTCAAATTGGTGAGACGGGCTTTAAACTGAAGGACTGAGAGGGGTGGGGTCCAAAATGGCGATGCTTATGTTACTGCATCCATATGTAGAATAAGCCAGGCCAACCAAAGCAACAACAGATTTACCTTAGCTGCTCTCCAAGATGAGAACCAGAAGGCTAACTACCTCAAGGATGTTGTCCTGAGTTAGCCAAAACTTCCCTTGTTTTGGGAAGCTTTGTTGTAAACTGACCAATCAGGTATTCCCTGCCATGTACATATAAACACGACATCAATTCGTTGAAAGTTCTGGTGGGCTTCTTTTCCGTTTCCGGGTGCTGGCCCTTTAAGAACCAGCCAGTCACCAGCCCCCACGCTCTATTCCGCACCCGACAGGCCGAGGGCAACATCTCTCACGGACCTGCCTGCTTTCACCTCGGCTCTGCTCTCCTGCCTGCCTGCCTGCTGGCTTGCTGCCTGCCCCCGCTGTGTTTCACTGTCACCACGTCGGGCGCGCCGCCATCGCCTTGCTGCGAGGAGCGGCGCCACTGCTGCAAAGCTGGGAAACCCCCCTCGCTGCCGCTCACCGGAGCCCTTTCTGCCCGCCAAGCCATGCGCGCCGCGTGGGAC
>NW_010402792.1:1236-2559 GCF_000710305.1 Buceros rhinoceros silvestris | reverse complement strand
CGGCTCAAAGGTGGGGAACCCCCCCCCGCTGCCGCTCACCGGAGCCCTTTCTGCCCGCCAAGCCATGCGCGCCGTGTGGGACCGGACCACCTGCAAGTCCGAGGAGCTGAGCCTGCCTGCCACGCTTTTCACAGCCGGGTTTGCCTTTGCTTCTGCATCAATCCACGAGAGACTGGTAACACTGTGCTGGTTTCGGGTCTCCCCACGTGGTGCCGCGGTGCTTTGTTCTTGCTGCGGTTCCCTTTCCCTGTGCCATGTGGCCGTCGCTATCTTTACCCCGCTGCAGTGTTAACCCTTGCCTTTCCATTTCCTAAAAACCCCCAATACCTTACTGGTTTGCCTTTGTATCATATATATACTGGTTTGTAGTGTTATTAAAGTTTGTTTCAGTTTTTTCCAAAAAGTATATTAGAGGTCTCACTAATTCTTTTTCTCCCTTCCTCTATCTCTGGTGGGATAGGGAAGGTATTATCGTCACATGGACCTTGGCTTTTACCTCGGCCAAACCGGTGACAGATGTGTACGGCTGTGGAGCATCCTCTTACACCCTTCCAGGGACCTGCATGCTCAATTACCTCTCTGAAATGCCTGTACACCAGCACATACAGCATGGGGAACGAACAGGAAGAACTAGTGATCTGTGTGTACTTGCAGGGCCATGATCTCATTGCAGTTAGAGAGACATGGTGGGGAAGTCTGCATGACTGGAATGCTATCATGGATGGCTATGTACTTTTTAGGAAAGACAGGCCAGCAAGGTGAGGTAGTGGCTCTTTATTGTGAGAGAGCAACTGGAAATGTACCGAGCTCTGCCTAAGGGGTAGATGAAGAATGGGTAATTTTTACTTACAGTAAAAATTGAGGGGCAGGCTAATATGGGTGATACTGTTGTGAGTGTTTACTACAGACCATCTCGTCAGGAAGAGGAAGTTGATGAGGCCTTGTTCTGGTTTAAGATAAACAGGATTGATTTATCTTTGACAAACAAATCAAACAACCACTGGCGTATTCCTCCCACGATGTCAGCACATCTTATTGGCTCTGGAGTTTTGGCATGCCCTGGCGCTTCCTTAAAAACGGTGCGCATGTTGTGAGTGTTTACTACAGACCATCTCGTCAGGAAGAGGAAGTTGATGAGGCCTTGTTCTGGTTTAAGATAAACAGGATTGATTTATCTTTGACAAACAAATCAAACAACCACTGGCGTATTCCTCCCACGATGTCAGCACATCTTATTGGCTCTGGAGTTTTGGCATGCCCTGGCGCTTCCTTAAAAACGGTGCGCAGGTGGGACTGCATGGTCCACAGTGGCTTTCGCCGTGC
>NW_010402792.1:0-1056 GCF_000710305.1 Buceros rhinoceros silvestris | reverse complement strand
GATCTGCTGCTGCTGTCACTGCCACAGCCGCTGCTGCTGCCATCACTACCTCTACCGTCACTGCCACTTTGTTGCTGCCTCTGCCTGCTGAGTGATCTGCCTCCCCTACTGCTGCCGCTGTTGCAGGGTCTGCCACTGGTGCCCTGCCCTGCGATGTGGTCTGCCACTATTGCCGCTGTTGCTACTGCTGCCACTGCTCCCTGCTTTCTCCACCACTCCAAACAGCTTGGTAGCCTTTATTAGTGTTTTCCCTAACCATGGTTTAGTTACACACAGCACCTGCCTTGTTGCACCAGTTCCGAACCTGTATCAACTTGTTCATATTTTGCTTTCTGTATATAAGTATCTTTCTATTGTTATTAAAACTGTTTTAGCTTCCAAACTCAACATAAACCTGACAAGCTTTTTTCCTTCTTAAGCCCTCCCTCTTGGAAAGGGAGGGTGTTAATTACGGAGAGTCTGTCCTGTGATTAGCCAGCCTTGTCCAACTGGTGACAGGCCTTCTACAGACAGCTAGAAGTAGCCTCATGATCACAGGCCCTGGTTCTCATGGGGCACTTCGACCACCCTGATTCTTGCTGGAAAGGCAACACAGCCAGGCATACACAGTCCAGGAGGATCCTGCAGAGCATTGCTGACAACTTTGTCACAGGTGGTGAAGGAGCCTATGAGGAGATGTGTGCTGCTGAACAATGAAAGAAGGTCTGATTGAGGATGTGAAGGTTGGGGTTGCCTTGGCTGCAGTGACCATGATGTGGTAGAGGTCAGGATCGTGTGTGGAAGATGTAGAGCAACAGGCCAGAGTGGCCAGGAGTGTCCTGAAGAGAACTGATGATAACTTTTTGACACGGGTGGTGGAGGAGCCAATGAAGAGCTTGTGCTGCTGGACCTTGTACTAAAAAAATAAGTCTGGTTGGGGATGTGAAGATTGGGGGCAGCATTGGCTGCAGTGACAATGAGATGGTGGAGTTCAGGCTCCCGTGTGGAAGAAGCAGGGCAGTAAGTAGGATAACAGCTCTGGAGTTCAGGAAAGCTAACTTAGGCCTCTTCAAAGAC
>NW_010402791.1:43849-62569 GCF_000710305.1 Buceros rhinoceros silvestris | reverse complement strand
GGGTGGAGGGAAGAAAAACAAAAAAAGGAGATATACTTTCCTAGTTCTTTCTAGAATTGTTGTTCAGGTTTTGGTTTTTTTTTTACACCAGAGATGCTTACAAATACACCCTTTATTTGTCAGCTTGCAATTGTGGCAATATCTACCCTGCACTTTTTTTTTCATCTTTATATTTCTCGACAGTGATGAATTTGAGGTTTTTCCTTCCTTTTTTTGTTGGTGCAAAGAATAGAACTGTATTCTTTTTCTTCTTATGAAAGGAAAAGTTGGCAAGTGATTGCCTGTTTGGTCTTGCTGTCAGGATGTGAAGAACTTGACACGACTAAATGACAGAAACAAAATAGCAGTTACGAGACACATATTAAAGACTTAAAACACTTATTTTCAGTTGCAAGAAAAGCTATTAAATCAGACTGCAGCTTTTGTAGCTGAAGGGCTTGGAGAGTGGAAGGGATGAGAACGTTTGCAAGAAAAGGATATTTTATCTGCTGCTCACAAGGCAGACACAAAACTCTACTGAGTCTTATCCTTTATACTTCACTGCACAGTCTTTGGGAATGTCATTTTTGCTATCAAATAATGTTCAGCAAATGAACGTTTGAAATCATGTTATTAAATGTTAAACCAAAAAACGGTTCTTGAAGTAATGACACTTGACTTTTACTTTTTTATTTAAGACAAAACCAAGAATTAACATGAGGACTATAAGGTTTTTAAGGCTTTTTTTTTTCCTGGTTGCTTTCTCCAGTATATAAAACTCAACGTTTTAAATGACAAATCCTGCTGCATGTTTATGGGTCAAAAAGTCACTTTTCAATCAAAGTAGGCCAGCTGCTATTCAAATGTGATTTCACCTACACAGTTAGATACACACAGAGGAGGTAAAAACGTGAACCCCATGGAGGACTTCTAAACAAGATAGCTGTATTCTACAAAGTCTTCTGCTGAATGTAGACTTTGATTACATCATCCTTATCATGGCTTCCAAGCACAGAACTGTACTGAAAGGGGACAGAAGACTCAGGCATGCAGCAGAAGATCTAGCTCCTCCAAAATGTGTTAGGTGCTTTGGCGTTATTTAAGCAGGTTTGAGGCCTGTGTAAATTAAAACTCCAGGCTTTAAAACAGCACTAGATCATGAGATACCTAAACTCCATGTATACCTCAATTTTGATTATTAAAGCTGCTTCTGAGCAGTTTACTAGGTCTCAGACTGGACATTGATGAAAGGCAGACTGGTATGCAGCTGGAATCCAAAGCCAGGGTTTGCCTTGGAAATAATGGAGAGCAGGGAACTTTCACCTCATACGGTGAAAATGCATAAATAGATCTTCACCACTGACATCGAGGTGAGCATCCTAATCACTGTATTTTGATGTCATGCTCCTTTCTGGCCCTTTTGGAAGAAGCTCTTCCTTGTTTGTTTGCTTGCTTGCTTATTGGATTGGTTGGGATTTTCATGGTGGAACAACATCAAAAGGAAGACTTGGGAGGCCAGTTACACCTCAAAATAGATAAAAGCAATTACAACAGTACCCAAGCAAAAAAACAACAGTAGATTGAGCTGTCCTGAAGCAGGGGAAGGAATTAAACTTAATCCTTCACATCCTGAGCAAGGGCCTGCACTAAATGAGTTGTTCCATAATTGTAAGAGCACTGCCATCTTGAAAGAAAATATTAAGATATTTCTCTTAAAATGCTTTTTTCTCTGTCTTAAAATTATGGCGAGTAAAAGTGGAAACTACATGGTGAATTTTTTTTCTTAAAGTAAGCGGAGACACTTGTTTTTATGATAAGAACATTACCCGCAATACTTGACAATGTATGAAAATATTTTCTCAGAAATGTATTTGCAGTTTTGAGGTGGAGGTTAAGAAATTTTGATGTCTTTTGTATTTCCTTACTGGATGATCAAGTTAATGTTCATCTAAGAGTCTGTCTAGTTCTCTGGAGTCCCTTTCTGGAAAATCTAGCGCATTGCAATTCTCAGCGTTTAAGTCAGGTTTTTAATTCAGTGCTGGGAAACAGATGATCTAATCCTTTTTTTTTTCTTTTTTTTTTCCTTTTTTTTTAATCTAGCCTTTAATGGCTTTCCAAGGTCACACAGTAATACAAAGAAAGAAGTTTTCCTGGGAGTTTCAGCCTGAAAAGTTATTTTCATTTACCACTGCAGACAGAGTGATGTAGCATTACTGCAGTCACGCAGCTGAGAAATTCCACTCAAGACATGAGTGCATTTTTTTATTTTCTTAAATTCACAGAGGTGTTCTCATTTCCATGGTCTTTGCCACCCAGAAATTTAGGCTAATATTTGTAAATTAGTGTCTTGCATTCAAGTGTATTGCAAGTGGCTCACTGGCTAAATCTGCCTGCTTGTACTGTATCTCTCTCAGATATAGCACAAAAGCAGGATTTCTAGTTACTTTTTTTCTGAAAACAAAAGATCAGTTACTGTGTTAAAAATATTTTATAATATCTACTACATGCTATTGTTGTGTGTTGTAGGAAAGATGAAAGTTCTGGGAAAAGTTCAAGATCTGTTTCTGTTAAGTCATGGAGTAATTTATACTTCAATCAAATGCAAGCATGGGTATGGTCGAATATAAAAGAGGAAAACTCAAAAAAACATTATTTTCCTTTCTGCTTTGAAGTTTAGCTTACTAAACATGACTATTACATCCCAAATTGATATGAGACGTGATATAATATCTGATTTTTAATTATTTTTAATATCTCATTTTTATACATAAGGTCCGCTCCGAAAGTACTGACTCCTGTTTTATGATGTTGGCCCACGACATCAGAGGCGGATGTTGGTGGTCTGACAGCAGAGGTTGAACCTGGCACTGAAGTGCTAATATACATACATATATAAAAAATTAGGTATTTTATATATACGAGGGCCAGTCCAAAAGTAATGCATCCTATTTTATTATGTTGGCCCATGACATCAGAGATGGATGTTGGTGGTGTGGCAATATTCTGTTAAATTTTGTTGCCATGTGACAGACGGCAGCAGAGGGGCAGTCTGACAACACAGTGTCTGCCATGACAGTGAGTGTGAAGCAAAGGGTGTAACTGAATTCCTCCAGGCGGAAAAATGGCACCATTGACACTCATCGATGCTGCAGAATGTTTACAGAGACCAAACAGTGGATGTGGCACAGTGAGGCGGTGGGTGGCGCGTGTCAGCAGTGGTGACAGTGACGATGGGTCCCCTCCGCTGGTGCAGGTTTTTAAAAGGAGCGCAGCAGGAAGGCTCCTGTTCATTGCTGGAGAAAACGCACAGCCAGTGGTGGGGGCTGTGTCAGCATTTTGTAGCTGAGAATTTGGTCTATCAAACACTGTTACTGAGCTCACTGTAGCTGTTGTAGTTTCCATGTAGTTTCCCAATAAATAGAAGGCAAATACTTTCAGAGCAACATAGGGATTTAGTTGGGTTTTTTCTTTCTGTAACTGGTGTGTTATTTTTGCTGCAGATGCATATTATGTTACACAGCCTGATGTGTCAGCCAAATATATATGGGTCTGTGGGATGCAATGTGTATATTAAATTTTCCATCAAGAATGTAATGTGTATATCAATTTTTACATCAAGAAATATAATTATTATATATAAATAGAGAAGGTTGTGGTTAGGTTTTTCTTTATTAATAAGAGGATTACTGTGTAATGTAAAAATGCACAGTCAGAAATTATATTAAGACATTTGATTAATGCCTTTATATACTTATTTTAAGTATGTAAGGTTTAGGGTACAGTCATGTACCTGTATGGCCAGAAAAGGAGGATCCCCAAAACTAATGACATCCCCAATATTTTACACATTAAAAGTAATAAAGAACAAAGGTGTAGACAGCAATGTGTATGCGAGTGTGTCCGCACTTCTGCACACGTGTTAGTTCAGAAGACAACAAAAGAGAAAAGGAGTATGGACATGACACGCAGTCAAGGTATGAACATGGACCTGAAATTTTGGAAGTACTCCCACATCTCAGAGTTTCACAGCCTATAAGAATTTCTGTCCATCAGAAGTGATGAATAATCATAAAATCACAAAAACATATTATCAGAAGATAATAGTAATAAATAAGCCAATAGAAATAAAAAGTTCTCAACCAATGAGATATAAACAAACAATCTGAAGGTACTGTTTCTGGATTCTGAGTATTTCAAATATTTTTTCTAACATTTCCCCACTTTCCACCCTCCTACAAGAAGTTAATTAAAATTAATGTATTTTCTAAGAGAAATACCCTGGGACTCCCTGTCAGGACATTATGGAAGGTAGTTTAGAAGAGACAGTAAACAACCCAGAAGTTGTATGTGTTGCTGTTTACAGGCATACTATTAGTTCTGTAAGAAGTCCACTTCTGTTGGTAAATTGTTTGGGCATCTTAGCTTATTTTGTTTGTCTGTACCCATTATTAGAGAATCTACATTGGGTATCAACAAACTCTTTTCATAAAATAAGTTATTTACTCATATCTGTTACCTCAGTACCTTGTATGTGATTATCCCTTCAGTAACAGTGTTGCTTGCACTTTCTAAATGGCTGAAATATTGACAAAGAAATAAAGTAGGGTATTTTAGCTAAATATATACATCTATGAACATTTTGAGACTGCTGACATTTTCATAAATATCTGAACAGTTGTAATTTGTTAATATACTAGTAACTCATATCAGTGAAGAAAGCTAATCCACAATCTCAATTAAAAGTTTAGAGTCAACATTTGTAAATTGTTTATGTGAATGTTCATTTGATGAATATGAAATAAATATAAAAGAATTTTATTTTCAACAGCATTGAAGAATCCCAGAAGCCAAAGGCTTTCATATATATTAGTCACACTTTTTTGATTCTAATCAACAGACAAGTATGTGCATCAATTTAAGCAAACAGTTTTATTTGTTGTAAAGTGTTTAAAACATAAGTAAACATTCTTGTGTTTCAAGTTATGTAACTGCTTTACTTGATCATAGTGTTAACACTAAACTGTATTTTGATCTGTAAATTGATGCTTCCTTTCCAGCCTCCAGAATGAAAAGCCAAAAAAAATTTGCTATAATTGTTTCTCAGTGTTGTCTCCTGTCCTACCGCTCTAAACTGGACTGTGACTTTGGTTCCACAGCTATATATACAACTATTATATATATTTATGATATATATAATACATATATAAAAATATTGGGGGGGTTATGTTTTGGCCTTTGGATTGCCTGTTTGTTTGCTTGTTTACTGGTGGTTTGTTCTTTTTTTAACTAAGCTAGTTTTCATTTAAAAACAACATAGTAAGTAATGAATGGCGAAAAGAACTGGTCGAAAGCCTTACCAGCATTCCAGTGTGCTGAACATAGTGTGTAAACACTCTTCTCTGTCAGCTTTCTCTGGTTTGCTTTGCACAGGTGGCTAATTTCAGAAAACTGAAATTCAAATAGCAGGCAATTAGAAAATGTAAATTTGTTATGTCATAGTCTAATAATAATGCCTTTTATTCCAGTTTTTGATTAAAGTTTACCAAAATGTTATGTGAGCTGCTTCTGAGTTCTTGTGAATCATAACTTAAAGGAAGTGTATCGTGTAAATGGTATATACATGTCAACATGTTACATGTTTTTGTAACAAACACAGTTTGGATTTGTTCTAATATCTGGATCAAATCTCAAAACAACATAAAGTTCTGTATTAAATATGAGCTTCTCGCATTCTTTGCTCTTCTAGCCATCCATGCTTGTCTAGTGAATTGAGAAGGTAGACTTAAAATCAAATACTCTGTCGCTCTTCCTCTTAGCGGAATTTAGTGATCAGTCATTTATGTATGGAAAATTTGAAAGAAAGAACAATGACTTTTAATGTACTCTTCTGTCAATGAATTATGGAATATTTAATTAAAGTCTCTGTACCATTTGTCTACTTGTCATATTAAACCACTGCAATATTTTCTCTTGGTGACTATAGAATTGAGAATTATGGAGCATGCTCTGCAGCTGAGTAATTTTAAACAAACAAAAAAAAAAAGAGAGTAATTTCAACATCTTATTTCACAAAGGGAACTTATAAAAGTGATGAGGTGGATTATGGTAACTAGTTGCTTTCTACCATTATTGCATCGGAGATTTTAGAATTTCTGCTGTGTCTTCCTTCTAGGCTGACTTCATGGAAGTTGAAAATGTAAAATACTTATTTCACAAATTTATGGGGTTTTTTCCTCTTCCTTAAAAGTAATCTTTGCTTGCTAACCTACAGTTTCCTGGTTACTTCTGTTATTTTGTTCTTGTTCATTTGGGGATTTTTCCCTTTTTGGAAATTTGAGATTATGTGTGTGTTGGTTCCAAACTGTTGTTTGATTTTTGTGAAGAAAAAAACGGTAATATTTTACTTCTTCCTCTGCTCTATCTGTGAATGGAGAAATATCAGTATGTCTCCAGTTTTCTTTAAACTTCTTCAATATACTTTGTTCTCTCTGTTTATTTAGCTTATCAGTCAGGATTACAATCATGGCTCTATTATTTGGCATTCTAAATAGAGTGAATGTAACTCTTTCCTGCCTAAGAATCTTCCACGTTTCACATTCACTTACATCACAAGGTGTGGTAGTAATGCTGGCAATACAGAATTGTTCATTTTGACACCTTTCTAACAGGCTTTTCAATGTTTTTGTCATGACACATCTATATTTATCAAATGACTGTAATTTAACACACAGAAGGATAAAAACTGTTCCAAAGGTAACAAATGTCCCTGTGCAATGTATATGCATGCATATTAAACAATTTTCACAATTGTTTGATAACTTTTTTTTTTTTTAGGATTTACATGAGTTTTTACTGAGAATTTGGATAAGAAGAGAATAGAGATCTTAAGTGTCACTGATAGAAGAACATTTGTGTGAAAGAAGGCTAAGAGGTTTTTACACTGACATGTGCCAAGAATTAGACCTATGACCACCTGTTCGTTCAAGTGAAGACCAAAATACTATTAGCAACAGTGAATGAGTAGAACAGAGTTTAAAATGCCATCAGTTATTAAAAAGAACAAAGATAATGTATAATTAAATTATTGGACCTTTTTATAGCCTGGCAGACCTCATACACGTACTGTATGGGGGACGTTATGCAAATGCATCCTCAAGCACCCTAACAATTAGTCCCTGCAACTTAAGCTCTTGCTGCTTATCCATGTAAACATCAGGAACATGTAGCAGAGGGATTTTTTTTTTTAATTTCTGCTGTTCCTTAAGTAATAGCCTTCGTGCCGTCTCTAATTGAACTCCAAAGATCACTACTAACATGCACGCAGAGTTGTCTCCGTATGATGGACTAGCTTCCCAAATGTGGAAATAAACCACATATTTATCAACCTCTCCATGCAGAATATCTCCTTAAACATAAGGCAAATATCTTCAAGACGTAGGAAATGCTTCTAGAAACCTCAGAGTATCTTATATTACAGATTCCAATCAGAAAAATCAGTTAGAAAATTGTAACCGGAATAAAAGTTTGTCTCTGATACATGCAATTGAATACCATTGTGTCCAACTACTTATGTTACATGAAAGGCGGTACGCATATCATTGATGAAAGGAAGGAAAATGCAAATATCTGCAGATTAATATAATAGGGGAGCACCAGAAGAATGCCTCTCAAGATATAAATGGCACAGACAGCTGGTTTGGAGACCCGCTTAAACTGGCTACATATTCAAGTGCTTTTTGCCCATGGTCCTGCCCAAAACTGAGTGCTCTGTGAAAGCAGAAGTTGTTAATCTCTGTTAATCTCCATGTCAATGAGAGAGAAGCATATCCAGACTGCATTACTACTCAGGAGTGTGTCACTATGAGAAGTAACCATGAATGTTTGTCAGACAAACAAGCTGTTGGGCAATATAGCAACATCATCTCTGAACTAAAAATGAAATTTCTAAGAGTTCATTAGAAATACTTTCTCTTGGGATTTTCAGCAAGAAGCAAGCTACTTTCCTTTTTGCCAACCCATACTTTCTGATTATTGACAGTCCATGCTTACCCTTGATGAGTTCCACACACACTGTGAAAGCATTAGGGAACACTCAAGACAACACTATAGCTTGTTTACCATTTTATTTCTCTTCCTTGATCCCACAGACTTGGAAAGTTAAACAGATAACTCCTGATAACACTTGTTTATTGATTGTAAGAACCTTGTGTATGCAATCAAAATTTAAGGAGGTGGGGAAAATAGCAATTATTGTTTGAAGAAGCTCTGATAATTTTTCAGCTTTTTTTTTTCAGTCCATCACAACAAGAAGACAAAGATTTTCAGATGTAGAGTTGTGTTTCTTTAACAATGAATCAAATAAATCCAACCCCCAAACCCTTGGTAAAGGAAAGTCTTAATAACTTGGTAGTATTACTGAAAGGGGTAGGCTAGGCACTTTAGAGCCGTTGTCACTCAGCAGTGTTGCCTAGAAAGGTTTCACTTTGTCACCGGTTGGCACTGAGGCGGGACCAACCACAGGACAATTTCACTCTCCAGTCACCCCTTTCCCTTTCCAGGAGAGAAGGGACGAGGAGAGATAAGAAGAAAATGTCGGTGAGGTCTCAGTTACGTTTAGGAAACTAAAACAGTTTTAATAACAATAGAACAGTATTATATGCAAAACCAAACACGATATCAACAAGTACACATAAGGATTAAGGGGCTGGTGCAGTGGGGCTTAAAACGTGGGTAAAAAGAACAAAAGTGATACAGGAAAAAACTGCCACAGTCTGTAAGGGCTGGTAGCACATGGCGCAGACTGGGTTGGAGCCCTCCGGGCTGGGAAGCAGTGGCTGGAATACACAGCAACAGCTGGGAAAACAGTGTGGAAGAGCAGCGTGGTGTCCCCCTGGGGCAGGAGCGGTTGTCCGGCAGCAGGGAGCAGCAGCTCGAACAATAGCAGCGCTGATGGGCAAATTCCTCATGGGCCAGAAGGAGGAGGGGGTCAGTGGCTCGTCTAGGACGGCAGGCAGAAGACATCCTCCCACAGTTTCTTCCTGCACACCAAAAATTTGTCCAGCCAGTTAGATGCAGTGATGTGCAGGTGGAGGAGTACTTTAATTGTCTTGCTTCTGTGTCCATCAAAGCAAACCAAGAAGTTTTCTGTTAACCCAGGACGTTCCACCCCTTATTCATTATCATTTGCCTGATATTATTACAGTACATTCAGTAAATATGAAATTTCACTAAGAGTGGCAAATGCGGTACTTGAGGAAAGATTTAAAATAAAGGATGGAAACTAAATGCCTGGTAGTGAAACCATTAATGTTTACCCGTGAAAAACGAGTATTTATTTCAAGAGCTCTGAGGCCATGCATGATGATAGACCATCAAATCTTTGAGTAGCAAAATACACCAGGTGGCTAAAATAGCCCAAACAACAGGTATAGTTTTAAAAGGAGAAGTATGTTGAAGAAGTTCATGGTAGCAAGGCTAGATTTCCAGAACTTTATTGTTACCATAAGCCAGAGCAATTTAGAGGAACCCTCAAGCTATTTGAACACTATGCATTATGGAAGACTTACATAGCACAGTACTGTGATAATGGCAGCGCAAATGAGGGTTTTAAGGCAATTCTGTGCTTTCTCCTGAGATGTGGCAGGCTTGATTGTGGGGGGTGAGTTAAACAAAAGTGCTCATAGATGGCTGGTTTCTGCACAGTGAACACTGGTGAGATCAATGCTAAAGTTTATGTGTCAGATGAAGAAGGCAAAGAGGGCTAAAGCACAAATACAGTCTGGGCAATGAGTGGATAGAGAGCAGCCCTGTGGAGAAGAACTTGGGGCTGTTGGTGCGTGAAAAACTAAATATGAGCCAGCAATGTGAGCTTGCAGCCCAGAAAGCCAATCACATCAAAAGAAGCATAGCCAGCAGGTTGAGGGGATATGATTCTCCCCCTCTACTCCACTTTCATGAGACCCCCACCTGGAGTAGTGCATGCAGCTCGGGAGCCTTCATCATAAGAAAGAGATGGACTTGCTTTTCTGGGTCCAGAGGAGGGTCATGAAGTTGATCAGGGGGCTGGAGCACCTCCTCTATGACAACAGGCTGAGAGACTTGGAGTTGTTGAGACTAGAGAAGAGAAGGCTCCAGGGAGACCTTAAAGTGGACTTCCTGTACTTTAAAGAAGCCTACATGAAAGATGGGGAGAGACTCTTCATGAGGGAGTATAATCATAGGACAAGAGATAACAGTTTCAAACTGAGAGAGAGTAGATTGAGATTAGTTATTAGGAAGATATTCTTTACCGTGGGGGTGGGGAGACAATGGAAGAGGTTGCCCAGAGGAGCTGTGGATCCATCCCTGGAAGGGTTCAAGACCAGATCAGATGGGGCTTTGAGTAACATGGTCTAGTGGAAGGTGTGTCTGTCCACGTCAGGGGGGCTGGAACTACACGGTCTTTAAGGTTCCTTCCAATCCATAGCATTCTATGATTCTATGACTAGAAGAAGCACTTATCCTTGGTCTCTGTTGGAAAACTAAAAGATGATGATAAACTGGTACTGTATTAAACAAAATTGAGCCTTAGTTTCATACAAGATATGATGTGTCAGTGGGTCTGTTCTAGAGTACTTCTTCTGAGAGATCTTCATGGAAGTATTGGAAGTCGTGTTACCAGTGGGAAGATAAATTTCTTGTCAGATGGAAAATGAATGGACATAAAATGAAGCACGTTATTAATGACATCTGATTAACATGACTGTCTTGTAAAACAGTAAGTAAAACAAACTGAAAAGAATGAGGACTTGTGCATACTCTTTTGTTACTGATACACTGGAGAGTAAGGAAGCACAGGAGCTAAAGGCCCCATAAACAGGCTTCTTACATATTTCAGATTGAGTTTGGTTAATTTTCTTGTTATTTTTCTCATCGTAATTTGGAGTTTAATAAGAAAAATCACCATTTTTTAAAACTAAGTACAATATAAAAAGATAATTGTACAATTTTGTCAGCATATCTAATACAGAATTGAACCACAGGTATTTGCACAATGAATAAATTCATGTTAAATTGTTGTAGGTTTTTTAATAAGCTGAGTAAACATCCATGATGGATACAGTAAGTTCATGAAAGTTCCTTTCGTCTCAGAAAATTTAGAAGATTTCCAGAAGTAAAATTTAACAATAAGAATAAATTGGCATCCAAAGTATTCGATATGTTACCTAGTAGATTTGACTATCAAAACTGCATTTATGCTAATTGTCTTCCAGACACAGGAACAGGACCAGCCCACCTTTTGAGACCTGAAAGATTTTTCTGATACAAGATGAGGGCAGATGTGCCCTAGCTCTCCTTCTGTAGAGCTCAAAAATTAAAGTGCGGAATGTGAAAAAACTGCAGGCCTAATTCTGAAATCAAATTGCAATGAAATTAAGAGAATTTATGACAATTAAGAAAAAAGTATAATTGGAAAAGAAGTCAAGTTTTACATCACAGAAATAGCATAAAAGCAGACTGCATAATTTACCAGACTTTTAGATGCTTAGCATGGTGCATCTTGCCATCCCATGCTGATATCATCCTCATATAACAAGATGTATGTGGTGCAGTGAAATGACTTCCACATCTATCAGTAACCCAAGAAATGAAGGGATGTTTGTAGCACCAGCCTATCTACAATTCTACGAAATGAGTGTTGAAAAGATTATGAATCTCATTGATAAACCACATATTGGTTTCAACTGGAATAATAAACCAATGGTGAGCTCTTTGGAAAACATGTTTTCATCACTGCTTACACATTTTGTGAGGTATTACAGAATATTCATCCAGCATGAATGAATCTTGCAAGTCTGATTTGCAAGCTGCTAAATATATTGGGTGATAAAAGACGTGTACAGAAACCTTTTTGTCATCTAAATTACAACTTTTTTTTATCACATAGTAAATTAATATATTAATAGTTTGTGCTTTTTTATATTTATAAACAAGGTACATGCATGTAAGATGATTATACTTGTAGACTTGTAGACTTGTATACTTGTATGACTGATGATGAAAATCTTTCCTAAAATCTCACACTGATCAAAGGGATTTATGTAATGTGTATCTGCTCTATAAAGTCTAAAATATTATAGGCATGATACATAAAAATGTAAAGATTAATTTGTGAAAAAAAGGCTAATATTACTTATTATTATTTCAGTCTGATTCTACAGAAATTGTATCACCTACGTATTTCATAAAGCACATTTTAATAAGTGGTTTGGAAAATTACATTCCAAGGCATTCTATATTGATTTACTATCTCTAATGCTGGTTTATGTAGCACATACAGTGCTCCAGAACATTAAAATTGATAAAAACTGTAGTCAGGAACAAGCTATGTAGTTTAGACATTCAATATATTCTTAGATTAACAGAAATAACGTGAAACTGAAAATTTATAGGCCTCGCTTATTAAACCTCATGTGCCCTTTACAAGTACTTTATGTGCTGAAGAAAACATTAAAAACAAAGCCAAGAGGAATTTGACAAATGTTCTTGAAAAGAGTTAAACTTATTATTAGTGAAGTGTCATTGCTTTTATTGTCATAGCTTCCCCTACTCTTTATGCATGATCCTTTTCCTAAGAAAAAGGGCAAAATACATCATGAACTCTGATACAAAACTGCTTGCCTGCACACTCTATCAAATAAAAAAAATGAAATTGCAGCAAGATGGTTTTATCAGAGTAGGAACACTGATTTGTCTTTGAGATCACATAGTAAGTTTATGTCTTAGGAAATGCATTGATCCTCCTGATTATCAATGGTAGTCTGCACAATGATAAAGCCTTTGCTTTGCCTATTGTCATTTCAACAGGCAAAATGTAATACTCAGAAAGAAGGGTAACATGATTATGAGGAGGAAATAAATAGCTGAAGAAATTGAATTTAATTTCACAGAAGATACTATGAGAACAGCTTCCCCCTTCTGAAATGGGTGGTGTCGTCTTTACAGGGAGAAAATAGAAAACTTTAAAGTGTAGAAAATTGTTCTGGAGTTAGAATTCTAACAGCATTTCCACTATAAACATATATTTTCCAGATTTTATAACTCAGTTGTGAAAATCACTCCCGACTTGCACTTGGCATGAAAGTTCTTACAATCAAGTATTGTATTTTTAGTATACTTATATAGGGGATATATTTTGAAGCGAACTTATGATGGACTAAAATGATTCTAGACTTTTTTTTTAAAGTTAACTCAAGACCAGTTTAACAGTAAAAAAATCCCACCCCAAAATCTGAAAAATACTTAAAAACTAAAAACAGTGTTTACAGGGGGAAGATATAAAAGCTCAAATCCTTCCATTTGTGCAGCAAGTTTGTGATAGTACAAGGAGAAAAATTTTTAATGTGTTTTATTGATGTCTTGTTACTCAAAGCCAACATTGTCTAACATTCACTCTAGAGAAAAACAGTGGTTATGAGTGTGAATCTGAGAGAGAGGATTGAAAATTAAAAGCATAGTAGAGAGCAAAAACACAACTCTCTTTGAAAAGGTTCCTACAGGACTTGTTCAAAGAGCTACTACTTATTTAAATGGTATCATCCTGCCTTGTTTGACACCATCACAGCACAAGCTGGAATGACTTCCACCTTCATATGACTGTAACTATATCGTTTCAATGATGACTTTTATGCCTGTTGTATGCTGATCGACCTTTTACAACCTCCCCATCAGGTCTTGTTCCCCATCAGGTCTATTTTGCAGAGACTAGTCCGTATGCGAGCTCCTATCACATAGCAAGTCCTGTTGTGTTTGGACATCTGCACCTTTCCCATGTAAAAGGTAGGTCCCCAAAATATGTAAAAACCAGATAACCTCATTAAAAAATAATGGTGAAAGGGTAATTTGGAAGAAAAATTTATTAAAAAAAAAGTTTTAATTGTTATTTAGGCTTATTCTCCCATATGGACTACATTATCCCTTTCTTTTCAAACACTCACTTCAAAATTTTTATTCTGTCTTTGACAATCCTTATATTCTCCCTTTAGGAATGTGCTTTCATTGAAGAGCCAGGAAGTCTAGCATAGTCCTTTAAATCTAAAAGTTTATTTATGATGCCATTGGACAGCCAGTGTTCTGAGTTTGTAAGAAGTTCCATGATTTCAGAAACTATCTTGTTCCTCACAAATCAAACCAAAGTCCTGTCAGCATTTTCCAGGAAACAGCCAGGAACAATTCAAGAATAACAAACAGGATATACTACCTACTTACAAGATGGGTGAGATTGATTTGTGTCACTGTTACCCAGCTGATGGGAGATACAGAGTACAGGAGAATTGCCTGTTTACGAGACTATTAGGTAGTTATAAAATGGAGTAGAAAAGATTACTGAAAATGTCTACTAACATTTAAAATATTTGGGGTATAATCACATCTGACTGGCAGCCTCAAAATACAATATATAATTCATTGTGGTTTAGTTTATATTGTAAGAAAACATGGAAAACTTGCTCACCCAAAAAGTAATTAAAAATTAAAAGACTGAATCAAAACCTAGAATCCAAGATCTTTGAAGATTGCATATTAAGTCAGAAACCTTATCTTAAACAGAAGCTTAAATAAGAATTCAAGTTCATAATCCAGGTACAGTTCTAATCACTCTAATCATAAGGATTATTTTCTTTTCCATGACTTCTTTTGCATTTTATGGCCATTCTGTGTCTACATAAGTGGGATTCCTCTCTCATAAGTCAAAAAAACTTTATTGTTCTTCTTACTTATTTTGAGTACAGTTAAGTTTATAGACTTATCATCTTCCAGTCATTGACAGGTCATCTGATTATGATATTGCAGTGATTCATACTAATCTACACACATTATGAGTTAGGATTTTTCGTAACTGAACTTCATTGCACACACATCTTTCATGTTTAGGGACTCTAAAAAACAAACAACTGCAAGCCTGTTAAGAACACTTATTTTGAATAAGAGACTTTTGAAGTTTGAAGAGAAGTGTTAATTGTTTCTTTGGATAACAAAATTTCTTCTTATATTTTGAATAAAATCTGATAGATTAATTCAAGGCACTTGGATGAGTGATTTCGTAATAAAATTGCACTGGTATCATAAGATAATGTCAATCATAGCTTGAAATCAAGACACTAATAAAAAAATTAGTCTGTGGCACAAATTTGTATTTTTCGTATCAAATAATTAGAGGGGTGAGTTGTGAAAGTGTCGCTGCAATAAAAAGAAAAGTAAGACTTTGTTATGAAAGATTCCCATCATTTAGAGAAAAAAAAAGCAACAAACCACAAGACCATAAATAATATCTACAGTACTTTTTCTTACCCATATCTGAGAAAACGTTAACTCATTGTGATGTTGAACTACTATTAAGTATTCATACTCCACAAATTACACATAGGAAATTAAATTTTTAAGTGGTAGTACTACTTGCACCACAGCTACCTTTTTTGTTGGTGGGTTCCTCAAAGGTTTAAGTTAAAAAAAGTTTCAGTTCAACGTTTAAATTCAAAGGTATAATGAGACATTTTGTATGTAACCACTGTCATAGAATACATATGGCAACGTATTTATGATATGAAGAAACAGCGAGCTGTATGTCTTGTGTGAAACCAAGGGAAAAATGAATTTTTGCTCTGAATTTTGAACAGTATTAAGGAATTTACTATTAAAAATAAATTCCATTCTATTGAGTTCTATAGAGATATTATTTGTTTGTTCTTTTGAGATTAGGAGAAGAACCAGGGAATAAAAAATGATCACCACATTAGCTCTGTTAGAAAATCATTTATGGTGCTGAAGGAAGTATAGAAAGACCTTCAACGTAAACAAAATCATAAAACAAACAAAAATGTATCTTGCAGGTCTGAAGTACTCTGAAAACTGAAGTTTTCTTCTCATCACTGATTGATACTTGTGAAGGTGAAAGGATTATGACATGATCATATTTGCAGCCTAAAACAGGTATCTAAACCCAATAAGACATTCACCTGCACCTTGGAAATTTAATCTGAAGTGAACAAATATTTTCGATACTTAAGAGTTCTTTTCTCCAATACCAAAATTTACTCAAAAAGATTTATTTTTTTATTGTTTCATTTTCCAATTCATATGGTTAATTAATATTAAAATGGTTTCCTAATGATTCCCTGTTAGCCAGCAATTAGCTAAAACATTAACCATAAACAATATAAAAGATAGTAAATGAACAGCAAAATAAGAATGAAGTTCCAACTTCAATAAATTAAAGCTGAAATTTCAAGCTTCAGCATCATATGACTAAATGCTACAGTTTCTAAAATATTGTAAGAGTAGTACAGCTTATTATTAAATTGGTTTGGAGGTCCATTTGATTGATACTAGTGCTGAACCTTAATGAAACTTGAGTGTACTGCAACATTGCCATGGCCCCTGGCATTTTGACCCTTCCGTAGAACTTTGTGTCATATTTTCTGAACCAAGGAGCTGATGCTACTAACGAAAGTTTTTAACAACGCCATAGAATAAACATGCCACAAACAATTTCTTACATCATGAATGCAAAAAAGATATCTACATTAAAAAAAAAATCAAACCCCAAGGACTTTTAATGAAGAAGCAAGAAACTGAAGTTCATTTTAGGATCTTAAGTTGTCTCACAACGTAAAAATGGAAATACTGATACCAGGACAACATAGGTAAGTTTTCTGCCTTGCAGAAATTGGATTTATTTTTAGGTGACATGAATGAAATCTATGCTGGCAAGCCAGCTTCAAAATACAAAGGAAGAATTGGTAATGAGGGCTTTTCCCCAGTTTGGCTGAAGTGAACCTATTCACATTGTTTTGTCCTAGCAGATTGCCTAACTGTGAAAATTGGTCAAACTTTAATTCTCCTTGGATTGCCAAAAGGGAATTGTGACCTGAAGTCAGTGTCGCAGGAAATGTTACCTGCCCTTCTGAAAGACTAACAATCATTCAAAAAGGCCTTTCGTTCATCTAAAAAAAATGACTGTGTCATAGCTGTTATTCTCCATTTATCAAGCTAAGTAAATAACCTATGAAATATTTCACTGTAATTATTTTATTTTAATTTATGATGGATTAGCTTGTAAGAAAAGGGAAAGTAATGAACTGCCTTTCAGTTTGTGCTCACAAAGAAAGGGGCATGAAACCTGGCTAAAGGAGACTAAGAGATAATTGATGAGGTTGTACGCAGTTTATTTTGACAGATATTCTATCTTAGTGTAGAAGGAATTTTTAAAAGAGATTAAGGTTTTGGTTATTTCTTTAGTCATGTTGCTCCAAAACAACAATGAAACAGTAACAAAGTAGGATAAATAATCATCCTCAGATCCTGTATTAATACACTGTGTTTTAAACTAATGGGAGCAAGCCTGCGTGTTTGCTCTTCTCCTGTTTTAATCATCTCTCAAGAGACACAAGCAATAAATACTGTCCATGATGAGAACATTTTATCACACCATTGAAAGAAAGTTATCTGCCCGTGGGACACTCCCTGCCTTGTGGGTATTTATGAATATGGTGATAGTGTCACTTCCAGCAAAATTACAATTAATTATGTACAGTCGTTTGTTATCCTAAAAAGGCCAGGGAGACTAAGATTTACACAATAATATATTTGCAAAAGCTGTTTTCTCTGCCTCCTCTAACACTAACATTCAGGGAACATTACGATGTCACAAACCATAAAGGCAATAAAATCCACAGGTCAGAAAAGACACTTTGCAATTTATGCTTTAATATTAAAGCACGATGTGTGCCTGAAGGTTTCCATTCAGAAAATCATCCTTATTTTGAAAAGCCAGTCCAGCAAGTGCTTAAGTTTTGCTGAACACAATGAGGCTAATGCTCATGCTTATGGGCTTGCCTGAGCTGGAGACAGGAGTCAAGTCTTCAGCATAAGAGGCCAGGTGGTGCATTTCACATTGACTTGCCCTTTCTTTTAATAGATTTACTACGAAGCATAGCAGAATTGGAAGGCAGCATTTGTTGGAAATTTTTCTCCTTTTTTCTTCCTTCTGATGTTTCACAGGCTTGATTGAAAGCTTGTTGAAGTCAATGGAAACATACAGTGGGTAAAGTATTGAGTAAGTTTTGGAAATGTTAAATACCGTTGACTCTTAACAGCATTTGGATATTATCAGTACCTCTTAAAACTATTCAGATCAATACAGGCATGACCCTTGAATATTATCAGAGCCACTGTTTGTAATAATTCATGCAAGCACCAGTTAACAAACTTTGATTTATGTACAAACACTCCAGCATACACCAAATACACCCATGGTGGTGTGTAACACATAGGCTCAAGGAATAGCTCCTCTAACCACGAGCTGTAACAACCCAGGTTGGGGAATGGCCAAGTCGCGAGTCCTCCTCGCAGGCTGTGAGCATTCCCAGCATGCCTCACAAGCCTCTGCACTCCCCAGTCCGCTTTCATCTTTCTTCACCTCAGGCTCCAGATGTGGGAGGCAGCAATGCAATGGGAGTTCAAAGCGGCGGCCCACAAAACAGGCTCATCCAGGCTCAACAACGAGGAAGCCCCTGCTGGCAGACCCTGTTCTCCATCTGCAGTGCAGTGTAACCTTTTCTCCTCCACATATCGCCTTGATGGGCCAGGTGCAGCTGGCAGGCAGATTGCGAGCCCTACCAACAAGCTGCATCT
The DNA here is from genome assembly GCF_000710305.1 of Buceros rhinoceros silvestris. Lineage (NCBI taxonomy): Eukaryota > Metazoa > Chordata > Aves > Bucerotiformes > Bucerotidae > Buceros > Buceros rhinoceros. Next base: position 43,921 of record NW_010402791.1, on the reverse strand, counting down.
GGTAGAGGAAAGCCTGAGAGATCAAAGGACGTGAGGTGTGGCTGCAGCTCCTGGCCCTGAGCCCTACCTGCT
>NW_010402791.1:30227-43777 GCF_000710305.1 Buceros rhinoceros silvestris | reverse complement strand
CCTGCTGCAGCTGCTTGCTGCCACAAGGCAAACCAGGCTGTGCAAATCATAGGCGCGTTTGGTTTTGGTGAAGTAGGGATCTGTATGCACCAGGGGTAAAGAGCTGGGAATAAGAAAAAGAGCCAATGTAAGGTGTGTTGTGGACTAGGGAGGTGGATGGTGGCTGTTAGAGGTAGAGCTCAGGAGCACCAGCTCTGCATCTTCCTTGTGTGGTGGAGTGGAAAGTAAACTGCAAAGTGGCATGAAGCTCATTGGATTTGGAAATTCAGCCAGTAGAGATACTAGAGATGGGAAATGATCAAAAGAGGTTTAGAAATCTGAGCCAAAGGCCTGCTCGCTGCTTCAATGATATTTTATGGTCCCAAGTGGAACATGAGTATATTAGTTTTGGTGTTTCCTTGCCAGCAGATATCACATTACTTTATTTAGCTTCTATTTTCAGTAAACATAAGCTACTCTTGTGTTAAAAGGAAGGTAAATCACGGAAACTTTTATCTTTTTCAGGTAAGAAAGTTCAATATTTGCCTGCAACATCACAAGAAATGGATTTTGCAATCTATTGACACTCCAATTCCTCCAAACCCCATAGCTTCCAAAGCACAATAATGAATGTGGTGGAACTTTTAAAGGGTAGAATTAAAGTTTTTTTCTAGCAAACAAAAATGGCTTGAATGGAAATTTTTTGTTCTATTTTTATCTCCTTAGGCTGTCCAAATCTAGAAACCTTGTTTGTGCCACTTCATAAACAACAGCAAGCATTTGAAAGAGAAATGAGCTTTTGGTCAAATAACTAACAATGAGAACAGTGAACCATGGAAAAAATATGTAGCTATTGCAGAAATTTCCATGAAAATAACCTCAAATATACACATGACAAAGTGTGTCTTCGCTGGATATTAAATCTCAAAGCAATTTTAAAAAAGAAAAGAAAAATTTAAAACCTTGCCATACAACTTTAAAAAAGCTCACAAAATTGCTAGCTCTCATAAATAAATATATAAATAAATGTGAGTTTTGTAATACTGAAGCATACAGAAGGCTCGTGTATCAGGATGAAAAGGTGAAGATTTTTAAATTGTACCTTTTCTGAGGCAATCCTGTTTTGTTTTCTTTAATTTTTTTTTGTACATGCTATTACTTTGAAACTCTTCTGGCATTTTGTAAGCGATTTCAAAAAGGCAAATAGTGTTCTTTTCTGTATATTGCTCCTGTCTAGCTCTCTGCATACTTTCTTAAGAGGAAAATGTAACTACTTCCATTCTGCTTCTTTTCACTTTGATAATAATTACATTTGCTGGCAAATAAAGTCACGGAAATTTCCATAAAGGCACAGGACTAGTGCAACACAAAGCACTCTTCAGATATTTTCCTTTCCTTTCATACTTTATCCTTTTCCCTTCAGTGTTGCGTTAGACTCTCAGAATCAACAAAAAGCTAAAATGAACTTTCCTCTGACTTTCACAAGATTAGTAATGTGTTTTTCTTTAATTAATCACAGAAATCACTTAACATTAGGGCTACTGATTTTTTTCCTAGGTAGTATCCTAACCTGTCTTACAACTTAATACTAGGTTATGAACTAAATCCAGTGTTATCCATCTGTCTGTCTTTTAACAACAAGACGTAGACTGACAGAAAACCAACCATCACATTTGTTCTTTTCAAGGAAAATATTTGAAAACGCTCTTTATGACTTGAAGCAGTCAGTATAAATGCTTGCTTTCTGTGGGCAATATGGTAAGTTTAGTCCTTTCAAGTTCCAGGAGAATTTATCTCAAGAAAAACCATTCAATTCGCTGGCATCCCAAGGTTCTCAGCAAGATAACTCCAAATTAACCATCTTATTCTATCTGCATCTAACAGGCTTTTAAGCTGTCTTGTTTCATAAGCAAACAAACATCTAGGATGATCACTTGCCCCTCGCACCAGGTTACCTTTTCACAGAGTCAGTGTTACTCACAGTAACACACCTAACCAGCTATTTGGCATCCCTTCCTCACTTTCTAGAATTGTATACAATTTTCCATTTTATTCCCCCGACACAAAACTTCATTAAAAACTGTACATCCCGTGGAACTTTCTACATTTTCAGCTTTTGTCTTTCTGCAAACACCAGTTACAAGTAAAAGAGGAAACAAAATTTTGTACGCTGTTCCTAGTTTTTGCACAGTTCTAGTAAATATGCTAGTGTCACCTAGCAACTTTATTTTCTCTCCTTTTGGTATTGGAATGTCAGTACGTGGAGAATCGTAAACTATCAGCTAGCTCTCCTTGAAATAAATCTTCAAGAAATTCCACATGAAACTGACTTAGTTCCGTCTTCAGAAAAATAACTCAGAAAAGAAGTTTGCTGTAATATGTTAATGTTTTTCAGCTGGTGTTTCAGGTGGGCTTGAAGGTCTGAAATACCTACTTCTGAAGGGGTTTTCCACAGCACAGGGTTCATCTGGACCCAGCTTCAGAAAAGCACTTAAGGAGTGCTGAAAAACTGAAATATATTGTAGTTAACTGGGAGGGATTTACAACTGGTACTGTAAATATTTTAGAGACTTCTAAGATTCACTTTCTAACTTGCTTTTGAATCCTTAATTAGTTGCTGAATCAAAACCTCCATGGTTTGTAAAATCAAATGAATCTGTGGCTACGTCTGTAATCTGTCAAAGAAACAGATGAGTAATTTAATATTGTAAGGAATCTCTGAGCAACTGTTATTGCTTACCCTGGTAATGTCTTGCACAAACAAGGGATGCTACTTCTACAAAACATACAGTTCTGTAAAAAAAAAAAAGTCTGTATTCTTTCTCTATTTGTTTTTACTTTTTAGTCAGAGATAAAATAAAAAAAGATGCAAAAATAAACAGTAGAAACTCAACCTTATAGTTTAGCATGGAGATATAACTTGTCAAAATCTGAGCAATCAGTGTGCAATAGTAATAAGAAAAATCCATAATTTACAGCTAGCTGCAATATGAACAAGCAAGGATGCAAAGTCTGAAAGGATGTAGATTCAGGCAGACAGAAAGGGAGTAGAAAAATGGGCTAGATGAGAAAAATATATTCCATATACTTTCTCAGTTGTCTTAGAAGATGTTAGCTTTTGTAGTAATACAATGTGTGTTTACACCAGCAAGTCTTGAAATATTCTGTAATCTAAAGTAACGTACATGTATGTATACGCACTTAAAAATAAAATTCAAAATATAATTTCAACAATCTTATCAGTTCAGGTCTCCAGCCCTGTTCTTCCTGTCTAATCAAGTACTTGCAGACTATCAGGATCTGGGTTTGGGTGTAAACCTCCATCACTGAATGATTCCTTGATTACTCCAAATGCTTCATCTCTTTCTAAGTACAATCTACTATTTTAACAATGCAAGACCCAACTTGGCATTGACACTAATTTCCTGGGAACGATTTTTTTAACCGAGTTTAAATTTTAGCTGCTGCAAGAGATGACAGTGTCTATTGTTTGGGACTTTTTAATGTCAGTGCTGCTGATAGAGTTGGCCTCTAGAATGCCAAGATATTTATAATTTTATTAGAGAGATAACAATGTTAAGCAATCTCCCTTGAATTAAAGTTCAAACCATCCCCTCTTACAGCTTGGCCCTGTAAGAGTAATGGTACAGTTTGTTAATTCTTCACCATTTATTAATCCTTATGTAAGTTTAAGACAACCCAGAATGTTCAAACACGACGAAATACAACAGTTCCTGCCTGAATGAGTGTATGGTTTGAACGAAAGATTTTGTAAGGACAGACTGGCAAGAACGAGAGAAATCAATAAAAATATTGTTTATATGATTAGTAGACGATGCAGAGCTGCCAAATTTCTTAAATAAGTCATGCTTTTCAGAAGGGATTTGAGAGAAAGGAAGGAGATAAAGGTTTCATCATCATGGCTTGGCTTCACAAACGAAGATTTGGGAAGGGCTTTTCCCACGCTCACTGCAAGCGATGAGTGCACCCTTTGGTCCTGCACGGTGGATTTTTTAGGCGAGGCGCAGCATGTGCGGAACTGACTCCACCCTTTACACCTGAGGTTCATCTGCCAGGGCCTAGCGAGCTTGGTCAGTGACAGCGAAGTCCTCAGGTCATAGGTTTGGTTAGAGTATCCTTCTCTTAGATGATGGATGCCTTACAAGGCTAAACGAGCTCCATCTGCCTGGGTTTGGAGTCAGAGTTGTCCTTCTCCTAGGATGGTTGCCCAAAGGCTGGTGAGCCCATCCTGCCCGTGGACACACTTTGTCTGACCCTTCAGTTGAGACCTGTCTGGCTTGGGAGACCCTACCGGAGGCATATGCCACCACCAGCACAGCTCTCAGCCTCACAAGGGCATGCAAGCTCCTTCCCCACGACAAGGGGGTGCCCGTGAAAGAGATAAAGGTTTACAGTTATTTATATAATGCACTTCTATATGAGGATTCAGCATAAGAAAGCACAAAATTTATCTGAATAACTGAAGCGTTTAAGAGTGGTTGAAGTTTCAAGTCAGTGAGAAACAAGTCAGATTTTCCAAGCTGAATGAAAGGAAATAGTTAAGATAGCTATGAGAATCATTGAGAGTGAAACTGAGTAGTTTTGAGCTCAACATGGCAGAGGAGTGGGAGTCAGTGAAGAGATACTCACACACTAATAAAATGGTCAAAGTAATAAGTTACACAAATGATCTTAGCAGCAGCTTCCTGTGAAACCAACAGAGGCCCCTCATTTACAGGAGAGTATCAGCATGGGCCAGAGGGACTATATTATATCATAGCCATTTAAATTAATCTAGCCTTAAGAGTTGGCTAACATCAGGCCAAGGAGGGTGGCAATACTTTGGTGAGAGCATGACATCTTAGTAAGTAGTATGCATGAGAAAGGGAATTCTATCATCCTAGTGCTGAAACTTAATCTCTGTGCATGTTACTTCATTCAGGTATCATTTAATAAGACATGAGATGCTTGGTACACATACCTGCTTTAGGTATGTGTGAAGGTGAGGACCTCTTAACCACATCCAGAACTGAATACTGTCCAGAAAGGGCACCTTACACCTTCCAATGTCAGCAGTTTCATCCCTACCAGAAGTGTATGATCAGGATTTAAGTTTAATGGTGGGTTAACCTAGAACACTGTCCTACGATGTAGGGCATGTATTTCTTACTGCTAGACTTTTAGCAGGGTACTGTGTGGGTTAGTAAGTGAAGGTTAACTTCCACTGTAGGAAATAAAAACTTTGTCTAATTCTATTATACACAAAAATAGTGGGTTTATGAATAATATTTGCTGTTTTCATTTCAGGTTTCTGGGACTTGGAAAATGTCCTGGGAACACAGAGGACAATTCATATGAACCTTTCAAACTGGACTTATCTAACCAGCCTCTTCCACCTTGTAGAATCTGCTGATGGGATGATGTTAGCAAGATATCTGGCAGTGTGTTCTTGGAGTTAAACATCACAATTTTATGAAAGAGGTTGATTACATTGCTCAGAAGTATTATTATGAACTCCTTGGATACTCAAAGCCTGTTTCTGTTAGGCACATTTGCAGTATAGGAACACATACATGGTAAAATTAGTACGGCCTTTTGTCTTTATTTTAAATAAACAGGATTGTTTTGCCTTTGTTTTTGAGATGTCAGAAATTGAACCTGGGCCCTCATACATGCAAAGTGTACCACCATGAGAACACCTGATCAGGTCCGATCTTGAAAACTGAGGACGTGCAATGGAGGAGGAAAAAAAGACATGCCAGCCAGCCAATGACATATTCCTCACTTGACATCAACACATCTCATTGGCTCCGGAGTCTTGGCACGCCTCAGCACTTCCTTTGAAAACACAGGGATAATGCCGCTGAAGCCTCCCACGTGATCTGCTGCTGTCATCGCTGCTGCCCTGCCCTACCGCCCTGCCCTGCCTTGCTGCTGCTGTCGCCACTCCCTGCCCTTTTTCTCTGCTTCAGCCATGTGACTGCTGCTCCATGAGGGTTAACAGCTTGGTGGCCGATATTACTGTTTTTCCTAACCATGGTTCGGGTACCCCACCCCTCTTCCCCCCTTTCTTGTGTGGGGTTATTATTAAAACTGGTTTAGTTTCCACACCTAACAAAGGCCTGACAACTTTTTCTTTCTTATCTCTCTCTTAAGCCCTCTCCCTCTTGGGAAAGGAAAGAGGTTAATTAGGGAGGGTCTCCTTGTGACAGCCAACAAGTGACAACTTTCCTAAACTACGGAGGTCTGGCTTCCTTAATCTGAGCTTCTGCAAACTTTTTAAAAGCTTTTCAAGAGAAAAAGTAACTTCAAAGTAGAAACTGGAGGCCTGAAACATGGTCTTATAATTTATATTAATTTGGTCCTATGAAATAAATGTCCTAAAATTATGTGCTGAGTATATCCTTCAGCTGATGGTGAAGTATTGGTTCTGCCATCAATTTTTGCATCCATGGTCTCCTTTTCTGAGACACCTAGCACATCCATAGACCTGTGACATTCAGTCCCCTTCTGAACATTGGTATGTGTTTGGGTTTATTTAGTTTGTATACATTTCAAGAAACATTAACAATCAGCTCTTGAACATGCTCATTTCAATTGAAAATTTTCTTTTAAAAGTTAATTGTTCCAAGAAAGCAGTAGAGGGCTACATTCTTGGTAGCTTAACAGACCATTTTTCTGTCTCTTTTAGATAAAAAGATTTATTACAAATTATCTGTGACTGATGTTGTTTTTCTAACTTGCATCAAAAAGAAAATACTACATTACTACAGTACTGTGCTGATTTTGTATAATATTTTCTTAGATTATTTTAGTGAGGCTTCCAGATGCAATTAGTATTTTCAGTGTCTGATAATATACTGTACATTCTATTTATCTTCAAGATATGCTTTTCTCAAGGGTTAATTTGTGCAACTGATGACACGATAGGCTGAATTTTTGAAAGCTTTGTTGCAGACATACCAGAAGATATATTCTAGTCTCATACGAAAAACATGATTCTGCTTCAAGGTTCTTGCTTATTTGTTTTATTTTTTCAGCTTACTTTTGCATAATTTTTCTCTGTTTAGTTTCCAACTTTTTAGTACTGAATATTGTACGGACATAAATCTGTTCTGAAGGGAACTGATTATTCCTCAGGGACTGAACATACCATTGTGAAAATCAGGAGAGAATTTGAGCTGGCTGGTGTTTTCAGAAATGGCAAATGATCTCTTTTTTCCAAAGTTTTTTCTAAGACATGGTAAGACATTTGAGCATCTGAGTGAGTCCCTGCTTGTGTGAGTATGTGCTTGGTAACAGTCAAAAGACAGTCATATTAGGAGACAAAGCTGCAAAAGTTCTAAGAATAAAATCTTAAATGGCAATTTTAGAACAGGTTCTAGTAAGTGAAGGAGAATCCACTCATAAAGTGAGAAGAATGAGGTATGTCTGCGTAAGGTTTTTTGTGTGAGAGGATTGTGGAGGCTAATTTAATATTTAAACTTTGAGTCATTCCTTTTAATTTTTAAGTGACATTCCAAATCTAAATGTTCTCTGCCTGTGGAGAAAATCTGTGAATTGTCAGAAATGAATGGCATTTATAATATTTATGCATACAGAAACAGTTTTGCTATTTTTATGTTTCTGCTAAGTCTTCTAATTTTCCTTTTTTCATGTATGCATCTTCTCGAATAAGACATTGTATTTTTGTTTAGTCAATGTGTGCAGAAAGAAACTAAGACAGGAACAAGAATATGTTCGTCTCATCATTTAATTCTGAGTAGCAACAAAGCGTCCTAGCCAAAGCATCCAAAAAGGCTGGGCATTCTTCAGGAAGGAAATCTTTAAGGTAGAAGAAGGATGTCTTCATGTGCCATAGGATGAGCCAGCAGCAAAGAAAACCCACCTGGCTAAACAAAGAGCTTTGGCTGGAACTCAGGAAGAAAAGGAAAGTTTATGGTCTATGGAAGAAAGGGCAGGGCACTCAGGAAGACTACAAAGATTTCCTGAAGCTATGCATGTGGAAAACTAGAAGGGTCAAAGCCCAACTAGAAATTAATCTGGATATTGTCGTAAAAGACAATCAAAATTTTTTCAATAATTACATTGAGGAGAGGAGAACCAAGGAGAATCTCTAGCCTCTACTGGATGTGAGGTGAAACATGGTCACCAAGGATGAAGGAAAGGATGAAAATGCCTTCTTTGCCTCAATCTTTAATAGTAAGATCAGCCTCCTTGAGCTGAAAGACAGGAAAAGGGAGCAGAATGAAGCCCCTATAAGCCAAGAGGAAATGGTCGGTGACCTATTGCACAACTTCGACACACACAAGTCTATGGCGTAAGATGGAATCCACCCAAGTGTACTGAAGATGCTGGCAGAAGTTCTCACCAAGCCACTTTCCATCATTTATCATCAGACCTGGCTAACCAGGGAGGTCCCAGCTGACTAGAGTTTAACAAATGTGATGCCCATCTACAAGAAGGGTCAGAAATAGAACCTGGGGAACTACAGGCCTGTCACTCTGACCTTGGTGCCAGAGAAGGTTATGGAGTACATTATCTTGAGTGCCATCACACAACATGTACTGGACAACGAAGCAATCAGGCCTACTCAGCATGGGTTTAGGAAAGCCAGGTCCTACTTGACTAACTTGGTCTTCTGTGATAAGGTGACCTGCTTAGTGGGTGAAGGAAGGGCTGTGAATGCAGTCTACCTAGACTTTAGTAAAGCCTTTGACATTGTTTCCCACAGAATTATCCTGGAGAAACTGGCTGCCTATGACTTGGATGAGTGTACTTTTTTGCTGGTTAAAGAACTGGCCATATGGCCAGGCCCAAAGAGTGGTGGTGAACGGAATTAAATCTAGTTGATGGTCCATCAACAAGTGGTGTTCCCCAGGGTTCGCTATTCAGGACCCTGTTCTCTTTAATATCTTTACCGATTATCTGGATGAGGGGATTGAGTTCACCTCAGTAAGTTTGCAGATGATGCCAAGCTAGGTGGAAGTGTTGATCTACTTGAGGTAAAGAAGGCTCTACAGAGGGATCTGGACAGGCTGGATAGACGTACTGAGGCCGATTGCATAAGGTTCAACAAGGCCAAGTGCTGGGTCCTGCACCTGGGTCCCAACAACCCCAGGCTTGGGGAAGAATAGCTGGAAAGCTGCTCAGTGGAAAAAGACCTGGGGTTGTTGGTCTATAGCTGGCTGAATATGAGCCAACAGTGTGCCCAGGTGATCAAGAAGACCAACAACATCCTGGCTTCTATGAGAAATAGTGCAGCCAGCAGGAGTAGGGAAGTGATTGTTCCGCTGTACTTAGCACTGGTGAGGCTGCATCTCAAATACTATGTTCAGTTTTGGGCTTCTCTCTACAAAAAAGGCATTGAGGTGTTGGAGTGTGTCCAAGGAAGGACAATCAAGACAGTGAGGGTGTATAGAGCAAGTCTTCTGAGGCGCTGCTGAGGGAATTGGGGTTGTTTAGTCTAGAGCAAAGGAAGCTGAGGGGAGACCTTATCACTCTCTAGAACGACCTGAAATGAGGTTGCAGAGTCGAGTGGTCAGTCTGTTCTCCCAAGTAACAAGTGATGTGATGAGAAGAAATGGGCTCAAGTTGTGCCAGAGCAGGTTTAGATTGGACATAAGGAAAAATTTCTTTACAGAAAGAGCCGTGAACAGGCTGGAACAGCTTGGAACAGTCTGACCAGGGCAGTGGTGGAGTCCCCATCCCCGGAGGTATTTAAAAGATGTGTAGATGTGGTGCTGAGGGACATGGTTTAGCAGCGGACTTGGCAGTGCAGGGTGAATGGTTAGACATGATGATCTTAATGGTCTCTTCCAACCAAAAAGATGCTATGATTTTATGATCTATTTTTTCCCGCATGAACACTCAAGACTCTGAGATTGTGTCAGTTCAAGAAGTAGTGTGATTCTACCAGGGTGTATTTATTTGGTGAAACAGCCTGTGCTGTTTCAGGTGAAACAGCCTGATGTCCATATTGTCCGTGTTCTGAAGGGAAAATACTTCAGATCAGCCTTGGTTTTGTTCCATGACCTAAATAACAGGATGTGTGAACTCAATCTTCTAGATCTACTTCATCCATAAAAAAATTTGGTCTTCATGTTTCCGTTCTGTCAAGATGTCATCCCAATCATTTTTCTTTCTTGTGAGAAATTTTTCTCTTTATACTCTCAAAGCTTTAGAAAAGAAATGGAGAAATAGAATTTTTTCCCCTGGATTTTCCTAATAAATGACACATCTGGTAAATACATTTAAGTGCAGCACCTGGTCGAATATGCAAAGTTATAGAATGATAATAAGAGTATTGGAACAATTAACCAAACCTTTTATGTTATACAGGCAGATCAGACATAGTTAAATTTTTCAAACACATTGCCTGTGCTCTAAAGAGAAACGCCCTGAAAGGCTCAGTAGGTCTTTCACTGTAATTATCACAAAGTGTGGAAACGTGTCAGACAGAAGTCAAGGGAATTCCGTGGCAAGCTAAAGCATCATTCAGGAGACCAGTATGCCTTGGAAAAATTGAGATGTCAAGGTTGCAACGGTAGGCACGGTGAGTGGCTCTTGCAGCTTCTGTAGTTCTGTATAGCAGTAAATCATAACATGCACAGCAACATTAGCAATTAGGGAAACTGGAATATGTAGCACTAGTCTTTAAAGCAGGACTCTAAAGATTGTTAATAAACAGATTGTTGGTTCTATACTTCATGTATCCATCTGGTTAGCAGCTAAAACTGATGATATACCTGCATTGTAGTCAGCTACATGCACAGGAGATATTATTTTGAAGGATTATAAGATACTTTTAATGACATTTGGTAAAGATTTTGTATATGCAAATAGTAAGATTTTTAAACTCTCTTGAAGACATGTCCACTACACCAGCTTTAGAGGATTTAAAGTAAACTAGAAGCAAGGTAGTAGAGTACCCTTGTGTGGAACAATAATAAAATACCTACTTCCAAATAAGTCTACTAAATAGAGAAGAAGATACAGATGACCAACAAGGAAAGGGAAAAAGCTTGCATTTCAGCAAAGGATGCTAAGGTCCAGAAAAAAAACCCTGAATTTGATGTTGTTTGCATACAATTTTTGAAAAAAATCTAGAAGTGGACCCTGCAACTTGTAGAAAATTGGAAGCATCAAAGCCCATGGTAAAAAAATGAAAATAAAGAAGTGAAAACAAACTCAAATAAGGACTGACTTCTCATGATCAATTAAAAACAGAAGGCATTGCTATATATAGCCTGCATAAATGCCACATTTAAATCCACCTGACCACAAACCCCAAGAAGTCTTGTCTCCCACCAACTTGCAGTTTAAGAGAGTTTTAGTATCAGGAAAAAATAGTAATACCAGAACTCGAACAGAGCTCCTATAAGCCTTGGTAAGTTAAAAAAACACACTGAGAATAGTTTAAGGAATTTTAATTAAAGGACCATGATGGTATCAGACAACAAATACTCCCATGTGCCAGCCTTAACAGCATTAAGGTATAAAAAAAATGCTGGTGAAAATACACAAGTATTTTAGATAATAGAACAAACATGTCATACTTAAATTAAATTTCCATTTCTAGATTTGAGTTCCTTATGAAATCTACCAACGTGAAAGCCTTCAAAAAAGAAATACTCTTGCTTGACCACAGAAAATATACAGCACTTGCTGTACTGTATTCTTCTGCATATTAACATCATCCATCTCAGCCCAGCTAGCTCAGTTGCTAGAGCATGAAACCCTTAAGCTTGGGGTTGTGGGTTCAAGCCCCACATTGGGTGCCAATTATGTCACCAGTTTGGCAGAGATTGAGCAAAGGTCTGATGAGGATAATACCTTCCCTTATTCCAGCAGAAATAGGGGAAGGGAGAAAAGAATTAGTGAGACCTCTAATATGCTTTTTTGGAAAACTGAAGCAGACTTTAATAACACAACAAACAGAAAAATATTAAATACAAAAAGAAAACCAGTGATGTGTGGTATTGAGGGTTTTGTAGGAAATGGAAAGGCGAGGGTTAAAACCACAGGACGGAAAGTAAAACCAAGGCAGTTCAAAGATGGCGATTAGCCACGTGGCGGCAGTTACAAAGAAAACCTGCGGCAGTCAAAACGCCACTGCACCACGTGGAGAGACCCAAACCAACACAATTTTACCAGTCTATCGTGGATTGAAGCGAAGCAAAAGCACTGTCAGCGAAAAGCAGCAGGGAGCTCCCGGACGCGCAGGGTAGAAAGGCTCTGAAAGTGGCAGGTTCCACAGTGGCGGCAGCGAGGGGGGTCTTCCCGGCTGGTCCCAGCGGCAGCGGATCACCAAAGCTGCAGGGGAGCAAAATAGCCCCGGGGCAAGAAACAGCGAAAAGCAGCGTCGGTGGCGAGGCAGGAACAGGCAGCTGGAAGGCAGAACCAAGCAGGCAGGTCCATGGGGGCAGGTGCCATCCGGAGTCCAGAAGGGCATGTGGCTGCTCATACTGGCGTCCGGTGTCGAAAAGGGACGGGGCTGCCCGCGTGGCTGGTTCTTAAAGGGCCAGCACCCAGGAAATGGAAACGGAAAGAAACCCACCAGAACTTTTAACCAATTAAAAATGGAGATGCAGCTGACGTCACATGGCAGGGAATACAATTGGTTAATTAAAGCAAACTCTCCTAAAAATGAGATCTTTTGCCAACCCATCACAATAAGAAGAGAGCAAAAATAATTTCAAGCCTTAGTTATTAAATCCCTTCATCCCATCATAATTTTCTATTAGTCTCCTAAGAGTGCTCTCAGATCAAAAGATAATGATGTCCCTTGATGTGAGCAGTTTCACTCTCTGCACCTTGTCTTGATCTCCCTTTCTTGTGCTGACCAAGCATCCCTGACTCATTCTTCCTTCATCCAACTTGCAATCTTTTCATCTTCCCATCAGAGGCCACTTCTTCCCAATATTCCTGCTACTAACTCCTTATTTTTACTTATCCTTCCTTTAATAGTACAATTGTGATGGACTGGCAAAGATCTCCTTTTTAGGAGAAGTTTGCTTTAAACTAACCCATAATATTTGTATTCCCTGCCACATGACATTAGCAGCATCCCCATTGGTTAAAAGTTTTCACGCCACTGTTGCTTTAAAAGCGCAGCCGAGCCATGCCAGTTTCAGTCTTTACAAGCATCCTCTCTATGCCGGACCACATCGGAGTCCTCCTTCACCACAGCGCCAGCTGTGCATCTGAGCCCCGGCACAGCCTCAGCCACGCCATGAGCACTGCTCGTCCGGAGCGCCGCCACCGCGAGGGATGGATCGGTCCCTGCAACCACCGCTGCTGTCCAAGGACCGGCTTCTCTTGCTGCTCGTCCCAGAGCTGCCAGTGCCAGCACCGCTGCGATGCGCAAAAGCAGTCGCCGCTGCGAGGGACGGGAAACCCCCCCTCGCCGCCATGCCACAAAAGTCACTGCTCTCCGTTGCTCGCCAGAGTCACCGAGCTACACCGGGAAACCCCATGCCCAGGAAACAACTGAGCCCCGTCGCCGCTGAGACCTCTGCATTTGCCACAGCCGTGCCATGGGGGGAGCAAAACTACCCCCCTCACCGTCT
>NW_010402791.1:0-30021 GCF_000710305.1 Buceros rhinoceros silvestris | reverse complement strand
GACCGCCAGGTTTGTTTTGCCTTTGCTTTGTCTCATTCCATGATAAAGACCGGTAGGACTTTGTGCTAATTCTACTTTTACTCGTGGGGTCGGGAATATTGTAATTCCCGGGTCTCTGTGTTCTGGTCATGGGGCAGACCACGTGGCTGCTGCCATCTTGGATTCACTGCCAGGTCACGTGTTTGCTTTTGCTACCGACCGCAGGTTTAACCCTCAATACCCCACTGGTTTTATTTTGGATTTAATATATATATTTTATATATATCTGTTTAGTTTTCCAAAAAGCATTTAGAGGTCTCACGAATTCTTTTCTCCCTTCCCCTGTCTCTGGTGGGATAGAGGAAGGGTATTATCATCACAGGACCTTGGTTTACCTCAACCGAACCGTTGACAACAATGAATTAATCTATTGATGCTTATGATTTTCCCTTCAATATCAACTCACTAATGCATTTCCCTTGTTACTTTTTTTTGTCCTCATTCTCTTCATGGTCATTGGTCTAGCTTTTATTCTTCTGAGCATTTTTTTTTCTTGTCCATCTCTTGTTGCTTGCTCTGTCAGTCTCAAGAATATAGCTCCACTAATTAGTGCTGAACATAGGACAGTTCAAGTATATAATGTTAGTTCCCATGACACTGTCCCAAATTAAATAACTTTTAACCTCAAAAGCTCAAGATGGGGTGAGTCTCTGTAAACCAAAACCTGTGTCTTTTTGCAGAAAGACTGCATCATTGATGAAAGAATGTCCAAAATTGAATAGTTGTTTGGTATATTTTTGGAAGGGTGGAATGATCGGAGAATACAATTTTCTCTTATTTTTCATCCAGTCTTGGCACTTGGTAATGTAAACACATAGGTGTTTAAATTGTTAAATTGACTCCGACAGTCTTTCACCCACATATTAATGTATTGTATTATCTTCTCGAAACCCAGTTGACTGCCATTTCTGTCTAAAATAAGTGAAGAGTCCTTAGAACGGAATCAAGAAAATCTGATGCATTTTCTGTCCAGCTGTCTAGATATAATCTAGACAAGTGGTTTGAAATGCAAGTCTGTGAATATGAAAAGTTGCTTCTTTCTTTTTGCTGTTCAGTGGAGTGGTATTTGGCGAAGTCCTTTCTCAAAGCCTTTCAGGGCATATTCATTTATAACTTCAGCAAGCATCTTCCAAATTGGAGGTTAACTTCAAACACACACACACTACAAACAGAACAAACCCAAACAATAAAAACATTTTATAGTCCAGAAATGTGGCCTCCTACCAGCCTACTTAAGAAGTTATGAAGACTTCCTAAATTTCTGGCTGGAAAATTTGATGTTTGGCTGAATTTTAAAGTGTTCTTTAGGTAGAAGTCTTCAGACACGTATCATAACAACTCTTAATAAACTTTGCAAACTTCATAAAGTCAATCAAACAACTGTAAATACAACTAATGCATTGCCAAATGGTGCTGCTGAAATGATTTTTTTTGTGGTCTTTAACTGCACTGTGGGTGCAGTTAGTGTAATTTTTGAAAAGTTAAATAAAATCAGCAACAATTAATCTCTGCTCAAAACAGATCCAGGCCCCTGATTTGTCAGTCTGATTTCAAATTCAGGTGGCCTTTGAGCATCTGAATTTTGTAATTCACAGACTTGGTCTGAAGGAGTGCAAAGATCTTCATATAACCCTAACACTTTAAAAGCATCAATGGGGCATAAGCAGATGAATAAACTTCTGAAAGACAAGCTTCAATGTGAGCTTCTTTCACTTAATATGTATGATAAATGTGAGGATTCTTATTTGTCTGTTATTATCTATTACTATCAATTAAGCCAGAGCAAACAAAGCTACTTCAGTGTCCTCTCTGCTCAAAAGGCATAAAGAAACATACATTACATGACTATAATATTAAGATGTTAAAATCACTAATAAACTGAATCAAATGAAGAAGACAGACCACATAAACAGATGTATTGGTGTGGCTTTCAAATAGAAGTGCACAACAGCATACAGAAACAGAAGCTTAATTTGATATCTTTTCAAACAAACCTGAAAGAACAGATACTCTCAAACACATATACTCTCTAGTGTAAGTGCTTGTTTTCCTATTTTTCAGGTAGTGTTACATGTTTTCAGGTCTTAGTCAATGTCATTGATGATAGTATTTTTAGATATTCCTTTTAAGAAAAATTACTATAGACTACTAATAATGAACCTTATTTTGAATCCTAGTTATTACTTGTGCATTTTTCAGTAACCATTATGCTTTAATTTGGAAGTAAGTCCAAGAGAAAGAGTTGAGGAGGAAATCTTCACCTAGTTTGAAAGGGCATTATTAACCAAAACAAAATAGGTATTTGATGTCCCTTACCTTCATCCCTTTATGCACAGAAGCCTATTCTCAGCCAAATATATCAATTCATAGCACATGGGGTCAGTTGGTGGTGGTGCCAGCAGCTTGCTTGTAGTTGGAGCACTGGAAGTGCATCAAGGAATGGATTCGAGCTCACAGGCTCTGCCAGCCTGGCCCAGCCCAGTGCCACTCTCAAGCTGGCGACAGGCATTTCTAAATTCTGACATTGCCTTCAGTTTAACCCTACGGTGAAATGTGAGCATCTCTAAAGGAGCCCACATATTTCTCCCCATTCCATAAGTCAAATAGGAAGGAGGAGAAGCAGAAGCATTAGCATTGTACAAATGCTCCAAGCGGAAGGATTTTTTTTTAAGGCTTAAAGAATCATTGAATTGTGCTTTTTTGTGTGATTGCTTTCTTTTCAAAATGGAACTTCTAAGGTATTTGTTTATGTAATCCTAGCTCCAGTCTCTATTATAGTGGTTTCCTGATGTGTTAAGAAAAAGTATCAGTTCAGCTTCTAACCAAATCATTACACATATCTGGGAATATTTTTGCTCCCTAAGGGCAGCTGCATTAGCTACCTGCAGTTCAAAAATCCTTCCAAGATATGTGCTGAAGAGCAGTACTGCCCTTTAAAGAACATACACTATTTCAACAGTACGAACGTGCAGATGACTATATATACTTTTCAATAAAATTCTTCCTCTATTGGCAGCAAAACCCCTCTCCTACACTTAAACTCTATTTGTTTTATTTGCTTGTTATCTTAATTTATAGAACCTTCTATGGCATTTTTAACATCTCATTGCTTTATTGTAGTTTTTTAATTGTGATACAATGTGCCAAATCCCTTAGCAAGGAGGAACTATATTATACTTTTATAACACAGTTTTTTGAGGCGCAGAGTCTAAGAGGAAAGAAAATGTGTGCCCCAAGGTAACAATTAGTGACCTATTTGGTCCAGCAACACAAGATTGGAGGATCTGAGCTTAACATTTCCATCCAAACTTCTCTTTTGTCTCTGACTTGATAGAGTCTACAATTAAAATTTTATTTTTATATACAACAGTCCCTTGAAGTGTACAGTAAAGACAAAGAGTCTTTTTAGTCATGAATCAGAAATTATTCTCATATACAAATTGTTTTAGGAATAGACAAATAGCTTGCAGTATCTTTTGTCATTGCTGCAGATAGCTTATGCATGTTTTTCTGATTTTCCATTTTGTATTTTTAAAGTTAGGATACACCATGCAGAAAGGCTGGTGACAGATAGAGAGCTAGATAAAACCTCGAATTCGTAAAGCAATCATAGCCTCTGTCCAGGAATGAAGTAGAGGAATAGACTCAAATCCACAGATTGCACTGAACTAATCATAAATCCAGTCTTTTATTTTGTAATGCTGATTAACTTCAACAAAATTACTCTTGCATCTCTATAAGTGGATAGAGGTCTGCAGTTGTGTAACAGTGCAATTTTCCTAGACTTCCACATCATGTGCTTATCTTGCAGTGTTAATAAAAGTTGTGAAATATGGTACATACTGAGCAGTAGAGGAAATAATTTACCTTTGCTTTATAGTTCCGGTTTTTTTGGTTTTGTTTTTTGTTTTTTTTTTTTAGTTAGCCACCTAAAAGATTTGGAGTTTAGCCTCAATAAATGGTGAATGTAATAATAAGTCTGCACCTCTGCTGTGCTGGGAGGCTTGAGATATGATGACACAGAGTCAGAAAAAGCAGGTTAAAACTCATTGTGATGACTATGGTATTCTATAGTTTAATTTCTGTTGCTCTTCTTGGGTTTGTTTCCCTTTTTTCTTTTTCCTAGTGGAAATTATTTTATATCCAAAGCTGGGAATGTGATAAGCTAATATGTACTGGGTAATCCAACACTGTTATTATTTTGACTGTGTTCTTCTTTCTCTTTTCAAGCTTATCCCCTCTTCTCTATTTTAATTTTGTTTCACACAATGACTCATCTTGTTCTGAAGACAGCAAAGTACTTTTGGAGGAAGAAACTATCTTTCTCTGTAAAACTTTACCAACTCGTTATTGGAGTCTATTGGAATATTACTCAATTGGAAATTATTAAGCAATACAGTATATTTAAAAATGTAAATGACAATAAGACTTCCAGATTAACTTTTTGTGTTTCATACTGGACGTTGAAACGAAATCTGACTTTGTAGTTTTTCTTTCAATGCATATAGTTCATCTGCAGTCTAACAGTACATCAGCTTATCCCCCGCATTGAGCATCTCAGTGAAACCCTGAGCTTTGAGCAGTAACATCTCCATCAACGAGCATTGTGACATGTCAGAGATTCTTAGTTTTGAAACTTTCATACTGTTGTATTGATGCTTAAAAGGAGACAAGCAGGAAGAAATGTCTGAATGATATTATGCCCTGTTGGTTGTGCTCTGCCACCAATAAACATAAATAAACATCAATTAACATAATCTTGTGCTTGTCAAAAAACCTAATTACTGTGCAAAAGTACCCCACAGCCTTATAGGGAATGTGAAGGGCAATTAAGACAATTAAGAATAGCTGCAGAGGCTAAGTCATAAGTGAAGTATTTTACACCTCAACTTTTTTGAGGTTACCTGCCATATGCACAGGATGTTCCCGGCACTCACTGCCTCTCACCACACTGCATCCTAGCTGAAAATGTCATCAAACACTCAGCATGCAGTTTCTACAAAGTTTTACAAATATATTCTTATATCCATAGATATGGGCTTCCAGGTGAACGTATTTGTTGTTCTTAAGGTTCAGGCTCACCTTATGCCACATGGTGGCAAAGTAGCTTGCAACTTTCCCTAATCAACAGTTAATGGAAAACTCTTAATTCCCTTAGTGTATGTTGTAATTTAGCCTTTATCGTCCAGGACAGATTTGGCATAACTATTTTTAGAATAAATAAAAAACACTTGATTCCTGACATTTTGAAAGTGCAACAGCCTCAATTTTTCATCCAGAAGATAAAAGTAGGTCAAGCAGCCTTTTTTTCATGCAGGCAACATTCCATAGTTCAGCCTGGGGTGAGGGTTTGGCTGACACTTGTCTCTGTGAAGGCTTTAAGCAAAAGCCAACTGAGTTTTGTTGACACTTTTTTTCTCACAGTCCTGTAATGCCTTCTCATTAATGAATGCGCTTGTTCTTCCTGCAGCAAAATGCATAATCTAGAAAAGCTCTCTTCATCCAAATTGTGTTGCTGACATATCTAGTTCTATGACAATGTTCCAAGGGATTTGCATACTCAGGGTACATAACAGTTTGGCATTTCATTCCCGGCTGCCTCACAGCTAAACAGATTGCTCGAATTTTGTGACTGAGGTCAGGGTTAATGTACTACCAGTTTGCTTGCTGACCATTTAAAGGGCTCGGTTGCATCTGACTCCCCAGACTGCTACTTTTGGCCAGACACAGCTTTAGCAAACCTACAGTCATGCATTCAGGTCTTAGTAGGGCTGCACTCTAAAGGATCCAGCAGCAGTGGCTTTTTCCTCTCTGAGTGTGCTTTTTGTCCAACTGGTGAAAAAAAAGGCTTCTTCAAAATGTCGTGTGTTTCCTATATTGGTAAAACCAGAAAATATTTATCTCTTTCTAGCTATTTGGGATTTCTTGTTGTTGTTATTGTTGTTGTTGTTAATTTTTATTTTTAAGATAACAGTTGAAAGTCTTGGTAATTTTGCTTATTCTTCTGAGGAAAAAAAATGAAAAATATTAAATCTTTTGCCTCAAATATATTTATTCTAATAGTAATCTGGTTTTATTTAAAAAGCCCAATTGTGGTGGAAATGTTATAAAATACTGCTCTGTTGTCAAGATGTCAATCTCACATCACAGGTCACAGTTTTGCAGCATCCAGAATAAACAATTAGTTCAGACTAATGAGTCCCAAACCAAACTAATACTGAACTTCAATGCAGTAACTTTTTTTGAAAAAGTGAGATATATTAAGGAATGGATGGATTGCATTACATTGCCAATATGGTATAGTGTAATCTGTAGCTACTGAACGCAATTCCATATGACACTGTATTATAAATAATCCAGAAATTATTTTTTATGAAGATTTTCCTTTGAAAAAGAAGAAAGAAAAAGCAGTGCAAGAGATTCTCTCTCCCTCCCCCAACCCCCGCCCCTTGAATTTATTTGTGTGTAACAAAATATCCTAAGGATAAAATACTGATTTTTTTTTTCATTTACTTTTTTAAATACACAAAACAGTTTTAATAAAAAAAAATCTTACCTCCATTTATTGTTGGGACATTTCCAGTCTTCTATGATGTTGTTGAAAATGGGGGTGTGTAAAATGGAAGATTCTGTACTAGCAACTCTACCATTTGACATAGGAATAAAAGCCTTTTACAGGGAATCCATTTGTATTCACTCTGGACTTAATAATTATTTCCATCCACTGACAGCTTTGGAATCTGTGTACTTCTAAATACAAGTAGTGCAGATGTGAGAAGAGCCTGCCAAGAGTCTGGAAAAGCAGCAGAAGCTGGTGTTGTCTGGTTTGATCAGGAAGGGGTTGACAGTCAGACAGTGAAAAGATCCATTTTGTGTGACAAGAATTATTTCCATATATACAGCATTGATATCTGTGATCCTTATTCTTTTTGAAACTTGAACATAAGTGTGCCCATGAGGATTTTTCTTCTCCTTTAGAATGGAAAGAAACACTGTGGCCTGGAAGATCAGCAAAGAGGATGTCAGAATTATCGTTTTGTTTCTTCTTTCATATTATGCTTGGTATAAATGCAGCAGCTTTCTAACTATAGAAAGGAGTGAAATAATCTGTTCTGTATGGAAAGTATTTACCATAGTGGGAAGACACTGCTTCAGTTCAGCTCCAGGGATAAACTAGAGACATTAGTTTTGCACTTTGTTCAGTTCAAATACATAAGTACAAGAAATACTTGCCAGTAAGTCACTCAGTGTACATTTGTTAAATAAAAAGTCTGAAAATAAAAACGGTACTTGGAATACTTAATGCATGGTCTTTTTCAATAGTCTTCCAGGTAGGAACATTACTAATTTGGAAACAATGAAATAATTTTTACTTTCATTAGCTGTTTACTTACTAAATTTTTTGATCTGAAGCTTTAGGTATTTTAGTTCTAGCTGCATACAAATGGAGCTACCTATAAAACAGGTGAGTTTAAAAATAAGCCTGAAGTTTTTTTACTCTCAATGGCATTTAGCGCACTTTTAAATGACAAAACTGAGGATATAATGAGAACAATATTTTCTATTGCCCTGTTAACTGAGTAAGTTAGCTATGCGCAGTGGCTGTCCTTACCCAGTAAAGGCAGGCAGCATTGCTATTGGTATGCAAAATACCTGAGGTAAAAGCCTAGCTGGTATCACACAGTGTTCCTTCAGCAGAGCTCAGCTGCCAAACCTGCCCCTAAAAGAGTGGCAAGTGGAAACTCTGAGGAAGGTGAAGGCTGTAAGCAAGTGCCTCCTGACACCAAGAGGAAGGCTCCTGTTATACCTGGATGTTTGCAGCTACTGAACAGGTTCACTCCCCTCAAAACTGAGGAAAGACTGGGTGTCATTTCAAGCAGAGCATCTGGGCTGACTGACCCTGAGCCGCAAAGGAGTGCCAAGAGGAAGCAGCAACAGACAGCAGTGGAAGACTGCCTGCAGTAGAGGACAGAGGCACCTGACCTGACCTGTCGCATGCTGCTTCATGGGGACTCAGGTCTAGGTTGTTGAGGAGTGGCCAATGAAGCTTGACTAACTCTCTGACTATTAGCCCCTGATATTCTTCCATGTGGGCACCAACGGTACTCTCAGAGGCAACCTGGAGAGTATCAGTCTTGACCATAGAGCTCCATGGCATGGGGACCAAGGTGGTGTTCACTTCGATCCTGCCACTGCGGGAAAAGGGACTGCTTCTCAACAATTCTTGTCACACCTGGTTTTTGTTTCTATGACCATGAGTCCCCATTTGAAGGTCTAAGTCTCACTAGGCAGGGCAAAACTATCTTTCTCAGTAGGATGACTGACCAGGTAAGAAGAGCTTTAAACTAGGAATGGTGTGGCAGGGAGAGAGCTACCAGCATCTCCTGTGGGGGAATGATGGACAGGGTTGGCAAGAAAAGGGATTGGGGTGATGTGATTGAAAGGTAACACAAAATCAACAAAACCAGGGCTTGAGTTGCACATTTGCACATAAGCAAGGAAGTATGTAGAAGGCACTATTGTGGGGAAATCCTCAGACCCTTTCTAGGAAATCAGCATGCTGGAGTGCCTCCCTAAAGTGCCTGTACACTAACACATGCAGCATGGGGAGCGAACAGGAGGAGTTCTTTGTGCAGCTGCATGACTACAATCTTGCTGGGATCGTGAAGTCATGGTAGAACAGCTCATGTGACTGGAGTGCTGCAGCTGGGAAATACAAGCCCTTTAGGAAGGGCAGGCTGGGAAGAAAAAGAAATGGAGTTGCCTTATGTGACAGAGTAGCTGAAACAATGGAGCTCTTCCTTGGGAAGGGATTGAAGAGCGGATCAAAATAGGTGATGCTAGGCATCTGCTATAGGCCACCTGACCAGGAGGAGTAAGTAGATGAGACCTTCTACATGCAGTTAGAAGTAGCCTCATATTTGCAGGCCCTGGTCCTCATGGGAGTCTTTAACTACCCCAGTATCTGCTGGAGGAAAAATACAGCAGGGGATAATCAATCCAGGAGGTTTCTGGAGGCCATTGATCATATCTTCTTGATGCAAGTGACAGAGGAACAAGAAGAGGTAATCTGCTGGACCTCAAACATACAAGTAAAGAAGAACTCATTTGGGATGTGGTGGTTGAAAGCAGGCTTGCTTGCTGTGATCATGAAATGGAGTTCAGGATCCCAAGACAAGGAAGCTGGGCAAGCAGCAACGTCACAAGACTGGGCTTCAGGAGAGCAGACTGGCCTATTCAGGAATCTACTTGAAAGAGTCTGATGGGTTAAGGCCCTAGAGAGAATAAGAGTACAAGATAGCTGGTTGATACTCAAATATCACCTTCTCTACACTGGAGAACTCTCCATCCCAACAATCGAGAAGTCAAGCAAAAATGCCAGAAGGCCTGCACAGATGAACAAGGAGTTCCTGGTGAAACTCAAACATTATAGGGGAGTACACAGAAGGTGGAAGCAAGGTCAGGTAACCTGAGAGGAATGTAGAGACATGGTTCAAGTGTGCAGTGATGCAGTTAGGAAAGACAATGCTTGTATGGAGATGGATCTGTCAACAGATGTGAGGGGTAACAAGAAGGACTTCCATAACTCCATAAGCAGCAAGGAAGACTGGGAAAAATATGGGTCCACTGATGAGTGCAGCAGGTGCCCTGGTAACAGAGAGCATGGAAAAGGGTGTGGTACTGAATACCTTCTTCACCTCAGTCTTCAATGATAAGGAATCTAAGGACCTTAAAACCAGTGAGGAAGTCTGGGGAAAGAAAGACTTGCACTTGCTGAGAGAGGATCAGGTCAGAGTATACTTAAGCAAACTGGACATATATAAGTCCATAGGGCCTGATGGGTTACATTCATGAGCGCTGAGCAAGCTAACAGATGCCATTTTGAGGCTACTCTTATCTTTGAACAGTAATGGCAATTGGAAAGGTTGATTAAAGATTACAGGAACAAAAATGTCACCTCTATCTTCAAAAAAGGCAAGAAGGAAGACCCAGAAGTCTACATACCGGTCAGCCTAACCTTGATCGCTAGCAACGTGAGGAAGCAATTAATCCTGGAAATAATTTCGTTTGCATGAAGGGCAAGAAAATCATTGTGAGAAGTTATCATGGATTCACCAAGGCAAAGTCACGTTTGACCAACCTGACAACCTTCTGTAACGAAGTAACTGCCTAGGTAGATGACAGGAGAGCAGCGGGTATTACCTACCTAGATTTCAGTAAGGCTTTTGACATTTATCGTAATAGAGAAACTAATGAAGTATGGGCTGTATGAGCAGACAATGAGGTGGTTTGTAAACTGGCTGAATGGCTGAGCCCAGAGGGCTGTGTCCAGAGGTAAGGAGTCTAGCCAGAGGATAATAACTTGCAGTATAGCCCAGCAGTCAATACTGAGTGCAATCCTGTTCAACGTCTTCATTAATGTGTCTGGGTGAAGCAACAGAGTATACACTTAACAGGTTTGCTGATGATACAAAACTGGGAGGAGCAGCTGATATGCCAGAGGGTCATGCTGCCATCCAGAAGGACCTGAACAGGCTGGAGAAATGGGCTGACAGGAACCTCATGTAGTTCAATGAGGAGACGTACAAAATCCTGCACATGGGGAGGAACGATGCCCTGCATCAGTGTACGCTGGGGCTGGCCAGCTGGAAAGTACCTTGGCAGAAGAAGACTTGGTGATTCTGGCTCCTGGGGGTCCAAGTTGAACGTGAGTTGAACATGAATATCTCCTTGGAGATATTCAAAAGCTATCTGGATGAAATCCCAAGGAGCCTGCTCTAGGTGACCCTGTGTGAGCAGAGGAATTGGACCAGGTGACCTTCAGAGGTCCCTTCCAACCTCAACCATCTTGTGATTCTGTAATGGATTGCACAGTTACATGCTGCTGAGGCTGAAACTAGAATGTTTGACTGAAGCATAACATATAAAATCTTCTTTCGGTAAAAACTTGATGGTAGTTTTTGCAAAGTTTTAGTAATAACACAGCTTATTTTTCATGTATTTTGACACAAGCTTCCTTTCTTCATGTCCCAGGTTCTTGTAGCTTGCGCTGTTGAATCATAACTACATTTGAACTAGGCTTGACTGTATTTCAGTCAAGGCTTAGGTATAAATATCAGTGGCTTTAGAATGATCGAGCCTTGATGAAAACTAGAGTGCCATAAATTTTTCCCACATCTTACAGATAACCTGTGATATTATTGATTAAATGTCCACGCTGTACTAATGGCTTTCCACTTTTTTGCAGGTATTTGTAATTTTTTTGAATTCATGCTTTTCCTTAATGTGCCTGAATTCCAATTCAGTCTCCAGAAAATGAATAGAAATGTTGAGACATACATGCCCTGTGTATAAACTATGATGAAGAATTATGGTGAGCTGAGGAAGGATGTATGCGTATATAATTTTAAGCCTTCCATGTTTCTGTATCAGCCGTGCATTCTTACGACAGTGCCACTGCACAGCTATAAAATAGAATCACACTGATTGGAACACTGTTTTTTATAGCACTATTTTGAAGATTAACTATATAATATGCAAGATTTTTAAACAACAGAATGTGTAGTATAGCAATTTAAATAATTGCTTTCTTTGGTATTTTGAAGATGTGTGTACTAACCAAGTGAAGGAAATAAACATTCATATTTAATTTTTTTGTGTAAAAGTGATGTTAAATAATACATGCAATATTAATACTTTAACTTTACAGAAGAATAAACATTTTAGCACAAAAACACTGTTGCACCTGTTTAATATTTAAAATAATGTAACTAAGAAGGTCCAAGTTTTGCCTGCAATGATGAGGTGGAATGACCTATGGCCCACTTACGTGAGTATACAGATCTTCAGTTACTTCTTAATCATATCATCTAAAAAATAGGCATTTAGTTTATACTGGCTATTTAGGTTCCTTTCAGTCATAAGAACAGAAAGCTAGCAGTTCATCTCTTCTGTAAGAGCAAGAGAAGAAAGAGTGAATGAGAAGGGGGAGACAAAGTAATGGAAAAGGCCATCCACCAATCTGGTTTCCTACATCCTATTCTTTCAGGGTGAGACTTACAAGATGCATATCAAACAGAAGTTGGTCTAATGGCAGAATGTTGCTGTTTCAGTAATTACAAAAAAAGCCTAGAATGCTGAATTTAAACTTTCTAATGGATTGGTTGTAGGTAAGAATCTCAAACGAAATGAATAAATACTTAAAATTTTAAACAACATAAAGGTAGAGAAGTGAAAGAACAGAATGGAAAATGTATCACACATAAAAAGTCATAAGATGGTTTAATTGTACTGGGTTGCTGACCTCTTCCAGTATGGTATATTAAATTACAAGCAGACATTTTCACACAGAGAGTTTGTGCTTAAAAAGCAGATGTGTTTTCTATTTGCTTTATTGCATGGCTATGTAAATACGTAGACCAACTTTCCAAATATTAGTGCCAGGTAGGCTTTTAGTTTAGTAAGGTATGAACCTGGGGCAAACCAGGCTTTCCTCCTGGACTTCCCAGACATCTTTCTGCAAAAGTACTTAGTATAACTGTAAGTAAACTTGCAAGTCTGTCGAGGTTCAATGTTTTTTTATATTTTAAATTCATATAAAATGTAGTTAAAAAAAATCAAATAAGCTGGTTGAATAATTCCCTTTGGCCTCTTATCTTCAAATTAGAATATGTTTGGGTATTTGAGCATGTAAAATTATTTCCTTTGACATATGTTCTTATACTTAAGAACATGCAAACCTTCAAGGACTGGGGGCATGAACAATCTTACCTTTATTTCATCATGAGTGACAGCATCTAATCCATAAAATTTCTATGATGACAGTTGTATTAAACTGTATCAGAGCAAGAGATCAAAATGTAATAACTGAAATAGCTTTACATCTATGGACAAATGTCATACCTGGGTCACATAGTACACATTTATTACTGTTTTGTTCAAATGTCTCTTTTCCTTGTTGTTTGCCACTGTGTAGTTACTGCATTGCAGTTTATATTAGGCAGTTCCCTGGCAGGTATTACACATGCTGTAAATACACACCTGTGAATGTCACAGAAGTAGCCACATTAATCCTCATGGGAACATCTACCATGCGTGTTTCATTGTTTCAGCTGGTCTACCCACTTGGTTAAGTTGATTGTGTTGGACTGATGTATTTAACTGCAAATTGTTCAAGGTAAAGACTCAGTATTCCTACAGGGATACACATGATACTAGAAAAGACCATCTAGATCTTATGTCTTGTTTTTAAAGTTAAGCAAGTCATCTATTTATCTCACATGGACACACAGAGTCATATGTAGAATACCTTCTCCAGTGAAATCCTACTTCTGATTTGAGATGTGGGAATGATTTTAGTAAAAACATTAAGAAATTTTAACATTGGTCCAAAATAGAAAGAGGGAGTGAATTGCCTCTAACTTTGAGATACGTGTTGTTTGAATTGTTAAAGACCTATAAAAGATAAAATTAACAGTATGCACAAGAAAAACCTCAGATCAAAACCATACTTGTAAATCCAAAAATACAGAGAAGGCACCATGTTCTGAAACTTGATATAGATTGACTTTCCTGTTTATTTCAACACTTCTTTTGTTGGGGACTTTTCCTCCAGAAAATACAGGAATATGCATTCCTTATAACAGAACTGTTTCATCTGCATCATGTATATACATATTTTTCCATTTGCAGAGCAGAATTACATAATTTATCTGATGTTATTTCATGTTGATACAGTTTCGGTACATTTTTTCCATCATCTATCTTACCATTTTAATCCTTTCAAACAAAAAATGTCTATATACACCGAGCACAATGTCTATAAACATTACATTGAGGGACTTTTCTCTTGGCAACTGAAAAACAGAGATTAAAGGAGTAGCCATATTGCTGGCAAGCCACTCACATTTATCTTCATCCTGGGCTGACATTATGGAGGAGACTCTCAATATATATTTAATTAAACTTCTTGTTCTTCCTCAAACGAAAGCTTAGGATATAGGGGAAAGTAAGATGAAATGTATGCTGCAACCGAATTATGCATCTATGACTCAGTTTTGGAAGGACACCAGATCTAAATAACTGGAAGCTAAAGAAACCAGAGGGGAGAGGAAGGTGGGAAGGGGCAGGGAGGGTTACCCTGTTTACCAAAAGGCTCTTTTATTTTAGTGAGATCTGGAGTTACCTTCTATTGCTCTAACTTTGGTAGAAGCAGAATCAGAAATAAAGTTTTATTTTGGTATCTTAAAAGAAAAGAAAGTGAATTAAACTAAACGAGAATCTTCATAAAATTATAGTAACACCCAGACGGGTAAGAGAGAATTATCACTCTGTAAATGGAAGAGTTCCTTCCTGAACATTGCAAGTGTCACCATCTCCCAAACTCTCTAGAACTGAAACAAAGCATATAATAAAGAAAGGAATTTTTGGCTATTTCAGTGTAAATACATACATGTTGTGAGTTATTCTGGATTACCACCAAAAAGGCAACATAATGGAACTGTATTTATGTACTATCTAAATACAGCAAATACCATGTTATCCTGACTGTAGATATTTTGCCTGTAATATTTTTTTTATGTTCATCAGTTGAATTCAAGGTTTTCAAGAACCTACTGAGTGTCAAACGAATTTTTTACATATTTTTGATACATATTTTCAAAATTACTTTTCCAGAAATTAGAGTTTTGAGTCTATTCTGCACTAACCTACATCCTGAATAAAGAGCTAATTCTATCCTCAAGTTGCTAGCATTCGCTCCAGTATAAACTGTGGAACCTTGACCTTCCTTGTCATTGCTGGAGTTAGATTTTCACTTTCAAATATCCCAAAATTAATGTTGTAACGGAGATAGTGAACACTTTGTTGTTACCTGTCTATCCCCCAGATGGTAAGAGCAAAGTCTTTTGGTTTCTGTAAAGTATTTATATGCTTATGTATGAGGATGGATGCTTATCGTTAGGTGTATATCTGAACTAATACATATTATTTTTGTCATCACCAGGAGAAGGAGTCAGGCTTTGCACCAACCTGCCAGTGCAGGGTCTCAGGACTCGTCTGCAATTGCCTTATCCTCAGCTGGTTGGGATTTTGTTTAAGAGCTATGCAGTGGTTAGTGGCTGCTGTCTGATCTGTTTTAGCCTGAGCCCTAGGAATATGCCATGTGTTAAAGGCCCAAAAGTCCTAGGGAACCACTGTGCAACAAACAACAGCCTCTTGGGGTAACAGGGCTGGGAGAGGCTGGGGGCATCTTTCAAACTTCAACCTGGAACCAATGAAAAAAAGGCAATGTCTGTAAACAAAAATAACCACAAGCAGACCCCAAGATTGAAGAGAAAGAAAGAGTTGACATCAGTATCACATTTCTCCTAGTAAGAGGAGGAAGAATCCTCCACCACTGACTTAATACTCCTGTCGGCAGAGATGGCCAGGCACTGTCACCTTGTGACAACATCCTTTCCTCCCTCTTCTCAAGGAGGACTAAGTGCTGACTTTCACATTCCAAGAGATGTTTCTTATATGTCAGCTCCACACCAGAGAACCATGGTAGTTACTAAGAGTGCCTAGGTGTTTTTTGGAATAACAATTTCAGTTGTATTCATGATGAGGATTTTCTGCATTAAATAGTCTGGACTATTAAGCAGTTAAAACATTAACAAACTCTTATCTCTGTGTACAAGATGTATTCACTTTTGCTCTTTAGAAGATTTTGAAGTGTAAGAACACTTTTACTTACTTTTCCTAAGTACACAGTAGCCATCCTGTACAGCATCACCCAGGAAAAAGAAATCTTCCATGGTAAAAGTAATATGGTTTGTCATCGCCTTAGATAACTTTAGTTGAGTATTTTCTAACTGAGTGAAGCATGTCTTCATTCCAGATTAGTCTGTAGCTTATATGACATTCTTTTATGCTTTTGAATCCTCTGGTACTAAGAAGATTAATGAATCTGAGTCTTAGATTCATTTTTCCACAGGAAGTTTTTGAGTAAATGCAACTGTTGTGACTCAAAGAAAACTCAGAAATTATTCATGGTCTGAGCATGACTACTGGATTGTAGCTACCATAAATTTAGGTGTCATGTAGTCCTTTTCCAGCTGATTTGTGAATTGTGATGGAGCTTAGGCAAGAGCTAAGTGCCTCGGTGCTCAGATGGAATGTATGTGTATATACTTGTATTTAGGTAGCTATGGCACTTGCACTCAGGAGGCTGTTCAAGTATTTATACTTAACCACAAGAATTCATTGCTTAGAAACAGAGGCACTAGCTAATTTGTGCACTTTGAGGCCCAGCATTAGAGAATAGACTTTCTAACCCACTCAGTGACCAGTATCACATACATCCCCTTACTTTTAATGCTTAAATCACATAAATGAACAGAATGTTCATCTAAAATGAGACTTATCTGATTTTTACCTGTGAGAAGATGATAGCATTATGAATTCAGGATATCTCGGGGTGGGGGAGGGGAAGCGTACGTGCATGTGTGCATATACGTGTATGATTTAGTTTCTTCAAAACAGCTGCAATCCCTCGTGTTGTGTACTGCAAGTAGCTTAGTGGTGATGAGACAAAAAATTATCAGCCCTATGGATGTTCACTGAAGAGCTTATAACCTTGCAAAACTAAACCACAATTTAATGTTGTTGAATTCTTTTGCAAATTATTTTTTGGTGAGAATATTATATTTTGTTTGGAAAAGCTTTCTCATGAATCTATAATAGAATCTGTGGACAGAGAGAGAAAGTCTGCAGAGTAGCCAACAAGGAAGTTTTAGCTCAAAGCAGGACACCAACAGTTAGTGTGTTCTTTCAGTGAATGACAAATGTCTTTGCTCTGCACTAGAGTGTGCTCACAGATACCTGAACTTAGCTCAGAACCTGGAAACAATGGGGACAGCAGAGAAGGCTCTGGAATCTAGTGTATACCTCTTCCCAACAAGAGTTTTCCCACAGAATAATAACTAGAATGTCCACCATGTTCGTAAGTACCATACTGACTCTTTTGGGAGGAGAAAACCACAATGAAACCCCATACTTCTTTCACTAGTTTAAAGGCAGAGTTGAGCTACTAAACATGCATTTACAGTCTATGTGGTGGAAGGATTATTTTGTGGAAAGAAAAAAACCCAGAAAAGAAGCACAAGGACAAAAGGAAAAGGAATAAAGGTGAGAAAGTGCACGAAAGCACCCATCAGTCATTATTCTAGATGCTGCTTCATTGTTGTGGGACACCGTGTGAATAAGCACACTGTCAGCTCCTCAGAACAAATCAAATAACCTTTCTGCTTTGCCACTGTGAAAGGTATTTGTAATTTTGTCATGGTAATTGCCAGAGTGCTGTACCATCAATTCCCACCTCATCAGGGACTAATCTACTTGTTTATAAACTGGGAACATGCAAATTCTGAGGTGTGTAAAAGCACTTTTTGATAGGAGATAAAGTAGTGATAGATCAGGAAGGAACACTAAGGTTTTGACAGTCCTGCAAATGCTTTTTGTAACAAGCAAAGTTTCAGTTACCAGCCTAATGAAACACCTATATAACTCAGGACAATCATAAACAGTTCTCGTGATAATTTTGGTTTTGAATGATGCCTTTTTCCAAGAACTTGCAGTTTAATTAGCCAGACACTTCTCATAGTTGTTCATTTTAGCGTAGTCTTTCAGAACAATTAGTTTGGACAATGAAACCCCATTTATCATCACCTGACATACATACATTAATTTTTTATATGGCCGTGGACTTCTTGAGATGTTAATCTGATTCCAGCCAATTGGACTTACACACACCCACAAAAAAGTATCACTTGTCCATGGGCAGAAAGCAGCAGTAAGCATAAATGACCAGGGGAAAATAAAAAACTGAAGCAGAGATCACTCAGTCCACCAGGTTTTCTCTGATGTTATTGTCACAACCTCTTGAGCTGTAATAAAAGCAAGCTTTGTGGAAGTGTGAGAACACGAAACTTTTTTCCTAAACTTCTAAGGCTATCTGAACTTGGAACTGAGGTTGGATTTTAATTCTCTACAAGACCAAATCACTTTTTATTTATGTACTTTTTCGCCATAATATGCACATTTCCTGATATATGTTGGCATCAGCTTAAGATGTGATTCTGCACACTCTGGGAAAAAAGATATATAATGAAAAAAGTTTAGCTCTTTTTTGTTGTAGTCATTTTATGCTTGTATGACAGGTTTTTTTCTTTGTTCCTATTTCATGTTCTATATGCAAGCATAGCTAAAATGAGTTGTTTAAAATCAAGCCAGAAATCTTACTACTGAAATAGAAGTTCCTAAAAACCCTGTGTGATTTCCTGTCAATAAACAATTATAGTGATACAGTCTGTCTCGGGTGTCAACAGGAAGCGTAGTTATACACTAAATCTTTTTATTCAAGATTATAGTTAACTGCATTAAGTTCAATTCCATTTAAGTATGTGTTAAGTACTAAGTTTGGAAAGCACTGATGAGTTGGGAAATTACTGAGTATATAAACTTTAAAAAAAGTTCTGCAAACTAGAAAGAAGAGAATGAAAATGATACCCTAGATTTTGTATCTGGTACAGGAGTTTAAAGGTATGAGGCTAATATTTCTGTAATAGAGATTAAAAAAAGGGATGCGCAAAGAGAAAGAGACATATCAAAGGAATCTGAATGGTATATCATTATATTGACTTGTAGAAAAACATACTCTATTAGTTTATATAAATATTTATTGTCTTATGTTTTGTATTTAAATCTTAGACCTTTAAGTTTCTTTCTGCATAGTCAGTGGAAACAGTTAGGTATACCTTATATGAGATTCATTCCATCCTAAAAAAAATGTTTAAGATATATCAGATGAAGTGACCTTGACTACAGCTGGAACCTAGTTCTCAGGTGGGTTTCTGTAGAGTAGACACATTTAGCTAGGTAGTCTGAATCCAACATTTTCAGTAAGAGTGAGAAAGACAGAAAGGCATGTCCTGAGGAGGCAGTGATCTGGACATCCAATCTGTGTTAGAGTCCGTGTGAAAAATAAGTTCCATTGTTCCCTTTTATATCTCGGTTTCAATATGAGACTGTACAAGTCTTAATGTTATGATTTAAATAAAGTTTTGGGAAGAAAAATATTGCAGAAGAGCAGGAAAGGTTTCCAAAGCTGACTGTATTCCAAAATGAAGCCATGTGAAGATTTTTTTCCAAAATGATGTCATATACCTTTGTTGATCTGTGCTAGAATTTTACTCATTTTTAGGCTATAAATGTGAAAAGAATCGTAAGTTATGTACTTATTTTCTAAGGAATGTATTACCTCTTCCTCTAAATATAACAAGTATAAGGAACAATGAACACAGCTATGATCTGATCCAAAGGACACAAAATGAAAATTTTAAGGTTAAATTTCATGGGGTTAGAATTCAATATTGAAAAAAACCAGAGTTATTGGGTTAGTTTGTACAAAAAACCTCAGAACTACCACGTTTTTTGCTGTATTGGTATATACCCGTGGAAAGCCAAAATCTTTTTTCTTTTTGCACTTCCTAATTCTGGAAAATAACTAGTTTGGAATTGAAATGACAAGCAAGCAAAGGAATCTGTCTGGACTAGTAATTAACAATAGTGTTGGTATCCTTCAAGGATGGAGGAAAGTAGTGTTCAGAGTACAGGTAAGAATGTATAATTTTCTATCGCAAAATAAGGAATTGAGTTGGTCAAAAATTTTGATAGCTGTTGTAGAGCCTCATTTTATTTGTTAAAAAAAATCCCTCAGTAGGTTTTAAGGAATTTAGATTAGTCCTTAAAAGCCAATAAAAAAAATGTTATTATCAGCCAGAACATCCCAGAACTGTTGATCAATGTAGTTTTTTCTTATCCCTTCAATAATCAAGCTTCCCATTTGCTTTCATTTGGAGGTTTGTGTCAAACTCTGTGATTTCGTGCATCAATAGCTGAATTAATAGGTCTTAATGAAACCCACAGAAGCAGTATAATTTTTGATGTTTTCCCTATGAAGATGTTTATGCATTTAGTTTGTGAGTTAAGAAACAAAAATAAGTATTTTTAGTTTTCTAGAATTTTAATTTGGAATCATTGTGTTTCACATTTTCTGAATCTATGTCAAAAATACTTTCAAGCTTTTCCTCTAAAGTAAACTATAGTATCCTACTAAGAACTTCATAAAATATTTCTCAATTTTTTACAGAATTCTGCCACTACATCTTTGATTTTTTTTTTTTTACTGAAAAATGCATTGTTCATAATTATCCATAATTTACATAATAATCCCAGAGCTGGCAATAGGTTTTCTTTCAGAAAACTGGTTCAGAGGTGTTCCATTTTCCTGTAACCCTCCTCCCTAGGGCTCTGGTGTCTTTAGAATTTGCCCTAGTTTAGAGCCACAAGGTTCTGTGACCTTGACTCAGTTTTACTAACAGATGTTAACTTGTGAGAAGGTCTGTAAAAGAAAGATATGCAAAACAAGTAAAAGTACAGACAGAAGTACAATTGCTGAGACAGTATTAGCAACTCAAGGATTCACAAGGAGAAATACTGATGGGAGACTTCATGAAAATCTCGAGGAAAAAGTCAGAGAAACAGGAGACAGGAGGTCAGAGATCCTGACTTTCTCACCTGCCTCTGGCTGCCTGACCTGCAGATGCTCATCAAGGATGGTGAACGTGTCAATGCTTAGCTAAGGAGTTTGCTAGTCCTTGTGATTTAACATCTCTGTTGGACGGTAAATATCTTTGCACTCTGCAGTTGTGCATTTTCTGTTTACAGTGTCCTTCCTAATGGTAAAAAAAACTGTCTGAAGACAGTGATTTGGAAAGATTTAATATCTTAAAATATTACAAAGGTTGAAGATGTCACCTCTCAGAAATAAGTGTTGGAGTTAACTTTAGGCAGCACTTTTGCTAGCAGTGTTATCACAAATCACATCGATGTAGAAACAGACTGCCTTTCTTCCAAAAACTTCCTCCAAGTCCAAGTTGAGGCATACTAGTTTATTATGTTTATAAACAGAGAGGTTTGATTTTAGTCTCATTTCTGAAGTCTTGTTTCCTAATGAATACTAAGGTCATTGTTCAAAATGTGCTGTTCTTCCACTGACATGCTATATTCTAGATTTGAATTTCAACTGCTGGTGAAAGTAAGGGAGAAAATCTGGAATCAGAGAGAAACAAAATCATTGCAATAACACCAGTTTTATTATTTGAATGTATCTGTAATTGCGAGTTAGGGCCAGGTATATTTAAAAGTCTAGACCCTTCAATTTGGATGTTGAGGAAAAAAAACAAATTTCTCTTTTAGAACTATTTGTAACAATAAAATAAAAATAGAAAGCACTGTACCGTAATGAAGAATCAGACCATGGAAAGCTGAAGTAAAAGCTGGCTTACAGTTTTATTGCTTTACTAAACTGTATAAAAAACAAACCCAACCCTAATCACTTTGTACAGCCAATTATACTTTCTTTACTAAAATGATAGTTAGCTAAAAAATGAAAATTCTTGCTAAATGGAAATGGAAATGAGAAGATTTGTGTAATTATATACATTTCCGAGGACAGTCCATATTAACTCACATGTCGTTTACTCTCTCTGAGCACAGGCAATGGGTATCTTTCAGCTTCACAAGTTCAACTGGTTAATTAGAAGTATTAAATCTTTTCATAATTTTATGGTCACAAATGTGTCCTCATAGAAGTGTTACCAACCTGTCCATTTCTCTCCTCTTTGTACCTACATAAAGTACACAGCCTTGAAACCCATGAGAACCCATGAAGCCTGCACTTCGTAGGTACCTAAGTGAGGTATTGACTTTTCCCTAAGTGAAGTATTGACTATAATGATAAAGTAATAAAAAATATTTTAGGTTAAACTGTAAGTAATTACTCTGAATATACAATCAGGCCTTCCAGGCCTCATGATCAGAGACAATTACAACACTTAAGTTTACAAGACAACAGCTACTGGTAGATTAACAAAAGATAGAAAATCACAGCTGTCATTGTATCACTACAATTATCAAAATGCATTTTCTTGTCTTTTCCATCTGAATTCTCCAGAAAACAGAATTTCTTTCTTCTAGAGTGAAGAAATCTATTTACTTTGACTGGATATATACATATAAAATAATTATTTCACATCCTAATAAAAAATTCAAATCCTGCGTTTATGAAATGCCATGTGATTTCTTTCCAGGGACTGCAGCAATGAGATAAATTTTTAAACCAAATTATTTTTTAAATGATTTGCAGGAGATGCTTTACACTCCTTACTATGTCTGATGAGCCTACCAGCTTACATGAAACCATGATAGCTCTGCTGTCTTTCAAGCCTCTCTGCAGGTAAGAGTATAATTTCCCCCTTAATTACTAGTGATGTATAATAACACATACTGTAGTTTTTTAGGGGCTTGACACACTGAAACATAAAAAAGTAATGACTACAGTGCCCTTAAAGGGCTATTTGCTCCTTTTCCAATAAGGTCAGCTAGTTTTCTTAATCATGTTCATCAGCTGTGTTAACCTTCAAAAACTACTTCTGTTTAGTGGAGTTAGTATAGTTAAACCTGTAAAGACTAGTTTATTCTCCAATTTTTCTCATTCTTCTAGGCAATTAAAATTTTGTTTTGTTTTTCTAAGTCACATCAATTTAAACTGAGTATGAGATTGACCTATTTAATATTACCAAAGTGTCGGTCTCTCAGAATGAAAAGTTTTCTTCTTCCGAGTACTAAATGGCAGGTAGAAATGAAACTAATAAGAAGGCAAAATGAATAGAAAATCAGGAAAAAACCATGAAAAATTTGAAGTGTAAACCAAGGAATTAGAACTGGCATGCAAATGCCTTTATAAAAGTCTTGATGTTTTATAAGAGCCTGAGGAGTCATTGTCAGTTGCTGAGAGGAGCTGCCCCAGAGCAGGCACAACCTGAAGTGGAGCAGCAGATCTCGGAGCACAGAGTATTTTCAGAGGCTTCCCTTTGACAAGGGAACTCCAAGAGACTGAAGAGACCCACCAGGAGCCAGCAAATCTCACGGGAGGGGTTGAAGAAGCAAGGGTGTTGCAAGGATAATGGCAGTCACCCAGAGCTTATAAAAGAAGCCCTTAGGGAGCGCCATGACCAGGAGCTCTGTGAAGAGAGCAGGCAGTCAGAGCGTGGTGTGTCAGCCACAGCGTGATGCAGCGGTTTGCACAGCAGTTCACATGGAAGGGCGCCCAGGAAGGGAGCTGAAAGCATTGACCCATTAGAGCAGAGAGAGTTGGTGTCCACGCAGCAGAAGGTCACAGCCTCTCTAAGAGCTGCACCCACCGTGATTGATGCAGCTGCCCAGACCGACCTTCAGTGGAGACATACAGCCACTCAGGTGTCAGGCTGCAGGGTGTGCCCTGCTGTGACATTGGTTCAAGAGGGCAGCAGTGGGCGTGCCTGTGGGAAGTGAGATCAGGTAAAGGAACTCCTCTGCCTAGTGACAGAGCTCCGAGAGGAAGTGAGCAGGTGGAGTAGCATCAGGGAGTGCAAGAGAGAAATCGATCATTGCAACAACGTCTTTCCTTTC
Organism: Buceros rhinoceros silvestris; assembly: GCF_000710305.1. NCBI lineage: Eukaryota > Metazoa > Chordata > Aves > Bucerotiformes > Bucerotidae > Buceros > Buceros rhinoceros. The sequence goes on along the minus strand of NW_010402791.1, from coordinate 6,429 downwards.
CTGAGGCAGGCCCAGCAGGCAGATAAAGTGCACAATATAGAGAACCCCTGCTTCCATCTTCATCAGAGAGAACACAAAATCCAGAAGGACAGAAGGCAGTGGCAACGACTTTCTGACAGATGCAGGGGGAGCGTTGCCCCAGCAACACCCCCACCTTCCCAGGTGCCCTTGAATAACAGGTATGAGGCCCTGCAAGTGGAGTCAAACAATAATGAGACTGATGACTCACTAAGCACAGAAGTCTTGCTGGGGCTAAGTCAACACAAGCCTGACTTAAAAACTACTTCTATAAAGAAAAAGAGATGGCTCATTGTCATAGGTGACTCCCTTCTGAAGGGAACTGAAGGCTTGATATGTAGATGTGACCCACTTCTTAGGGAAGTCTGGTGCCTCCTAGGGGGAGCTTTGCCCCAGCAACACCCCCACCTTCCCAGGTGCCCTTGAATAACAGGTATGAGGCCCTGCAAGTGGAGTCAAACAATAATGAGACTGATGACTCACTAAGCACAGAAGTCTTGCTGGGGCTAAGTCAACACAAGCCTGACTTAAAAACTACTTCTATAAAGAAAAAGAGATGGCCGCCCTGGTATAGCCCTCAGACTACTACCCATTGTTGACCTTTCATGTAGGAAATAATGAACTCCAAACAAGAAGCCTGAGGGCAATCAAGAAATATTTCAGAGCGTAGAAAGACATATCAAGGGATCAGGAGCACAAGTGGTGTTCTTCTCTATCCCTCAGGTTGCAAGAAATGATGAGGGGAAAAGCAGGGAGATCCACCAGATAAATACCTGGCTCTGAGATAGGTGTCACTAGCAAGACTTTGGGTTTTTTGGTCACGGGTTGGTCTACACAGCACCAGGCTTGCTGGCATCAGATGGCATGCACCTGTCTCAAAGGGGGAAGAGAATTCTTGTACAGGAGTTGTTAGGGCTCATTGGAAGAGCTTTAAACTATATTTGAAGGGGGAAAGGGATAAAATCAGGATTGCTGGAACTAAGCCTGAGAGCTTCACATCAGCGGTAGTGGGACAGTGTACTAGCAAGCTCCTTAGGTCTGCCACACTATTAGGATTAGAGGGCAGTGTGTCATGTGATAGCATAGTCATAAGGGATGCTGGTGTGCTAGGAATCACAGCAGTGCCTGGAAATGGTCAGGTGGGAATTAGACTTCTCCCCGTAAAAAAAAAAAAGGAGATGGGATCAATAGCCCAACTGAAGGGCATGTACACCAATACACGCAGCATGGGCAACAAACGGGAGGAACTAGAAGCCATTGTGCAGCAAGAAAACTATGATATAGTTGCTGTCACAGAAATATGGTGGGATGACATGCACAACTGGAGTGCTGCATTGGATGACTCAAACACTACAGGAGGGATAGGTCAGGAAGAAGAGGCAGGATAGCAGCCCTGTATGTCAGGGAGAGTTTTGACTGTCTTGAGATCAACAGTTGTGACTAAAGGGTAGAGTGTTTATGGGTTAAAATCAGGGGAAAGACCAATAGGGCAGACATCACGGTGGGAGTCTGTTACAGACCACCCAACCAGGAAGAAGATGTAGATGAAATATTCTACAAGCACCTAGAAGAAGTCTTACAATTGGTGCCACTTGTTCTTGTGGGGGACTTCAAGAATGTCCCAAGAATGGGGGATATCTGCAGGAAATATAATACATCAGTGAAGAAACAGTCCAGGAGATTCCTAGAATGTGTGGAAGACAACTTCCTGATACAGCTGAGAAGCGACCCAACCAGGGAAGGCTCCCTGGTAGACCTGTTGTTCACCAACAGAGAAGGACCTGTGGGATGAAGGCCATCTTGGCCACAGTGACCATGAGATTATAGAGTTTTCAGTTCTTGAGGCACTAGGGAAGGGGGTCAGTAGAACTGCCACCTTCGACTTCCGGAGGGCAGACTTTGACCTTTTCAGGTGACTGGATGGCAGAGTCCCTTGGGAGGCAGTCATGAAGGACAAAGAAGTCAGGAAGGCTGGAAAATCCTCAAGAGGGAAATCTTCAAAGCTCAGGAGCAGGCTGTTCCATTGAGCTGTAAGACAGGTTAGCAAGGTAGAAGACCAGCCTGGCTGAACAGAGAGCTTTGGCTGGAGATCAGGAAGAAAAGGAAACTCTATGGCCTATGGAAGAAAAGGCAAGTCACCCAGGATGACTATAAGGGTTTTGCAAGACTATGCAGGGAGAAGATTGGAAAGGCTAAAGCCCAGCTTGAGCTTAGTCTGTCCACCACCATAAAGGACAACAAAAAATGTTTCTATAGTACCATCGCCATAAGAGACAACAAAAAATGTTTCTATAAGTATATTAACAGCAAAGGGAGAGCTAAGGAGGGTCTCCATCCTTTGCTGGATGTGGGGAAAATGTAGTGACCAAGGATGAGGAGAAGGCTGAGGCACTGAATGCCTTCTTTCCCTCAGTCTTCAATGGTAAGACCAGCTCTCTGAGTACTCAGCCTCTTGAACCAGAAGGCAGAGGCAGGGAGCGGAATCAAGACTCCATAATCCACAAGGAAGCAGTAAATGAACTATTGCACCTATTAGATGTGCCCAAGTCTATGGGACCAGATGGAATACCACGCACGGGTTCTGAGGGAGCTGGCAGAAGAGCTCCCAAAGCCACTTTCCATGATTTACCAGCAGTCCTGGATAACAGGGGAGGTACCAATCAACTGGGGGTTAGCCAGTGTAACACCCATCTACAAGAAGGGCCAGAAAGAGGACCCAGGGAACCACAGGTCTGTCAGTCTGACCTCAGTGCCAGGGAAAGTCATGGAGCAGATCGTCCTGAGTGCCATCACTCGGAATGCACAAGACAACCAGGTGATCAGGCCCAGTCAGCACAGGTTTATGAAGGGCAGGTCCTGCTTGACTCACTTGATCTTCTATTACGAGATGGCCCACTTAGTGGATGAGGGAAGAGCTGTGCATGTTGCCTACTTGGACTTCAGTTAGGCCTTTGACACCTTTTCCCACAGCATTCTCCTGGAGCAACTGGCTGCTTATGGCTATGAGGAGTGTATTCTCCTCTGGATGAAAAAACTGGCTGGATGGCTGGGCCCAGAGAGTGGTGGTGAATGGAGTCAAATCCAGCTGGCAGCTGGTCACAAATGGTGTCCCCCAGGGCTCAGTATTGAGATCTGTCCTCTTTAACATATATATCAATTATCTGGATGAGGGGATTGACTGCACCCTCAGTAAGTTCGCAGATGACACTAAGCTGGGAGATAGTGTTGATCTGCCTGAAGGTTGGGAGGCTCTACAGAGGGATCTGGACAGGCTGGACTGATGGCATGAGGCCAGTAGTATGAAGTTCAATAAGGCCAAGTGCTGGGTCCTGCACTTGGGCCACAACAACCCCCTATAATGCTACAGACTTGAGGAAGAGTAGCTGGAAAGCTGTTTAGCATGGGGTGCTGGTCAACAGCCAGCAGTGGGCCCAGGTGGTCAAGAAGGTCAACGGCATCCTGGCTTGTATCAGAAATCAGGCGACCAGCAGGACTAGGAAAGTGATTGTTCTCCTGTACTCGGCGCTGGTGAGGCCACACCTTGAATACCGTGTCCAGCTTTGGGGCTCTCACTACAAGATGGATGTTGAGGTGCTGGAGTATGTTCAGAGAAGGGCAACAAAGCTGGTGAAGGGTCTGGAGAGCAAATCTTATGAGAAACAGCTGAGGGAACTGGGATTGTTTAGCCTGGAGAAAAGGAGGCTGAGGGGAGACCTTATTGCTCTCTACAACTATCTGAAAGGAGGTTGTGGAGAGGTGAGGGGTGGTTTCTTCTCCCATGTGACAAGTGACAGGACAAGAGGAAATGGCCTTAAGTTGCACCAGAGGAGATCTAGGTTAGATATCAGGAAGAACATCTTTACAGAGAGGTTTCTGAAGCACTGGAACAGACTGCCCAGGGAGGTGCTGGAGTCCCCATTCCTGGAAGTGATGACGTGTAAGTGGCACTGAAGGACATGCTTTAAGAACCCTGGCAGTGCAGGGTGAATAATTGGACTCAATGATCTTAAAGGTCTCTTCCAACCAGATGATTCTGTGATTCTGTCAATGAAGTAAATGAAGCAAAGGAATTTTCAAAACCAAACAAACCAAGACCGAAACAAAACCCTTGCTCCCAGTTAAAAATTGCTACCAATAGGCTTTTTGAACTGTTGTGAACTGGCAGTGTCCTGGCCTTCTGCGTGACAATGCTTACTCTGAGATGTTACAATGTTTTAATTTGTAACAAAATGTGCAGAAATCAAGTATTTTGTTATTATTCTAATAGATATAATACAATATTATTGCTGTAATACAAGAGCCTGCTGGTGACTTATGGTCAGCTTGTTTACCTCCAATACCTTAAGATCCTCTTCTGCAAAGGTGCTCCACAGTCGTCAGTTCCAACCCATTCTGGTTTATGGGGTTATTCTACCCTGTGCATCATTTCACTTTTTTCTCATATGAATTTAATGAAGTTTCATACAGCACATTCCTCTAGCTTTTTGAGATCCTTCTGAATCACAACACTATCCTGCAGTGAGCTGATTGCTCCCCACAGTTAAGTATCATCTACAAACTTGTTGAAGGTTAATTAAGTCCCATTGTCCAGGGCAGTGATGATGATGACACACTTTTTTGTCCCCATTTTTTACCCCTGAGCAGCATTAAGATGATATTTTTGTTAGAAAATACATAGGTAATTGCCACCATTTAGCCATGCTTTAATTCACAGAATCATGGAATCGCAGATTGGTTGAGATTGGAAGAGCCATCTGGAAGTCACATGGTGCAACCCGTTTGCTCAGGCAGGGCCATATAGACCATGCTGCCCAGGACCTTGTCCAGATGGCTTTTCAATATCTCCAAGGATTGAGAGTTCACAGTCTCTCCGGACAATCTGTGCAGTGTTCAGTTATCCTTACAGAGAAAAATTTTTTCCTGTTTTTTTAGATGAAAAATCTTGTGTTTCTGGTTGTGCCCATTGCATCTGGTCCTCTCTCTGTGTACCACTGGAAAGAGCTGGCTCTGCCGCCTTTACATCCTCTCATCAGTTATTTGTACGCATTGGTGAGATCCCCTAGATCTCTTCTCTAGGCTAAACAGCCCTAGTTCTCAGCTTTTCCCTGCAGGATAGATATTGTAGTCCCATAACCATCTTCACTGCCTTTTGCGGGACTCTCTCCAGTAAGCCCATATATCTTGTACTCGGAAGCCCAGAACGGGACACAGCACTCTAAACACAGCACAGCATATTACTAGCTGCCTTTGCTGTAAGGACACTTAGCTGGCTCATGTTCTTGAAACTTGGGATCTTGGATACCTGGGAGCCAGGATCCCCACGTCCTTTTCCACCAAGCTACTTTCCAGGTGGGCACCCCCCACCACATATTGGTGCAAGGAGTTGTTTCTCCCCAGATACTGGACTTTACACTTGTTGAATTTCGTGAGGTTTATGTCAGCACATTTCTCCAGCCTGTTGAGGTCCTTCTACATGGCAGCATAACTCTGGTATATAAGCTGCTTCTCTCAGCTTTGTATCATCAGCAAACTTGATGAGGGTACACTCTGACCCATCATACATCTCATTACTGAAGATGTTGAACAGCACTGGGCTCAGTACTGACCTCTGGACTACACTGCTAGTTAATGGTATCCAACTAGATTTTATGCTACTGATTCTCTAGCTGAAAAATAATATCTGTCATCCTATTGTATTTGAAAACAAACATAGCACTGAATTATTTATTTTGGTAAGCACCATGCTGTTATGAAGATATGAAACCTCACAAATGTTAAGAGATGGGTCAAATTAGTCAGATTAAGGTTAAAAAAACCATCATATTAACAATAAGCAAAAAAACCCACAAATTTTTGCAGAAAAATGAAAGTAATTCCAGCAGACAAGTACTAAAGGACTTCAAATAAAAGTAATGAATACTCTTCTCAGAAAGATAATTCACATGGAAGAATGCATTCCATTTGTACACAGTATATATAAAAAATAATAAAAAATAATGAAGCAAAAACCTTCATGTATATAGAATTCAACAGTGTATTCTCTGCTTCCTGCATAGCTATATGAAGTGTAGTTTGAAGACCTGTCACTCTCAGGGTAATATGCCAAACCAAATTTTATCACGGGTCAAGGAATGTGTATGACTGTAGAAATAATGCTGGCAGCAATCTATGAGAAGAAAAGAGCAACATTGCTCTTGAGTGTGCTGAAGATCAAAAGATAGGATGCTCTTTAGCAGATGTTTTCTTCCTTTTAAATTGACAGATCTTGAAAACTGTGCAGGCTGTAAGAAAAATGTTCTTAAAAAAACCCTTTTAGCCAGAGTATCTGGCTAAATAAGGAGTACCCTGGAGGTACTATATGTGATGCTTAGGGACAGGGGTTAGGGACCCTGGCAGGTCAGGGTGAATGGT
>NW_010402790.1:12180-21531 GCF_000710305.1 Buceros rhinoceros silvestris | reverse complement strand
CTTTTTTTATCTCTGCTTTTTAACTCTTTCTCTTCCGGTGCAAGGTACAGAGGTTAAAGATAGAAGAGGACTTGTCCTTGTGCTTGGCTTACCTCGGCCAGCTGGTGACACCCATACTGCTTAACAGCATCATACTGGATCTTCCCCACAACCATGGTGATCCAGCATCAGAGCTGGCAGTGTTAGCAGTCCCAGCAGCAATGTAAGTTGGCTCCAGGGTGAAAGCAGTGGTCCAAGTGGCAGACAGCAGTGGCAGTGAATGAAGAGAAGCAAGGTAGTGGCTTGTCCCAGTCAGCAGGTGGAAAAGGCACAGTTTCTTTCTGCATACCATTCTTAAAGAAGCACTGTCCCGCCAAAAAACTCCACAGCCAGTCAAATGTGCTGACATGCAGAGGAAGAATACTGTAATTGGTTTGCTTTATATGTTCATCAGAACAAACCAGGACAATATTTTATCATGTGTTATATAATTTAAAACAGAATAGCTCAGCGGCCCTTAGAAAACACAGTCCCCAAAGTAGTTGGCTTTCACAGATTTTCAACACAAATGTGGACAGTGTTTAGTTAGTCAACATAATAATGTCTTTTCCTTCTTATAAAATGTCAGTATCAGCATAGTGATAAACACAGCACTGTCTTGGCTAGTGTTTTTGCCCTCCGTTCCTGAATAGTCTGTCAGGTAGTCTGTCTAAAGCTTTCTGATTTTCTGAAATAGACAGTATTATGGAGCAGTGGTAGTCATTCCATGACTCAGGTTGTAAGTACCTTCCATTATAAGCTCAATTAGGCTCTTCCATCTAATTTTAACATCAGACTGTTCTATTAGAAATTTCTCTTGTGTGGTGTTCTGAAAGAAGATGATTTTTTTTTTCCCCCTAGAAAGTTTGAGGGTAATTGGACAAGGCATTTGTGAGATTTGAGAAGCTGTAAAATCAGTGGTAATTTGCATTTGTTACATTATCCTAATGTATTTCAGAACAGCATATCCCCAAAACAGCATGTTGTAGCAATGGCAAATGTGGTTTTATTCTCCTGTCTTCACTGAGGAGTGAGGAGTTTATGAGCTTTACAGGACTAGACAGAACTACGAGGGCTAGAGAAAAAGCACAGCTTAAAAGGTTCCCAGGAGCTGGGCTGCTGTCAGAGCTTTTGTTTAACAGGTAGTCAGCAAAGGCAAGCCTTCGGAGCATCTTCCTTCCTGAGAATAATTTAAAAGACAGAAATAGGAATAAATAGAAATATTAGATTAAGTTTTCTCTCACTAAAAGTAACCACATTCCCTTAAAAATCTTTGACACTAATTTTCAGATATGTCTATTAGTTTAGAAAAAAGATTTGTTAGAACATTCTGCAAAAAATAAGAAATTTGAAAGTCAGAAAACTAGTATTCTAAGGGAAGATTAACAAAATCTTAAAATCAGGAACTTTAACATTCTTATGTAATAAGTACCAACACCTCACTTACTTATTTCTCCTAGTTTTGATCATCATCATGCAGCTTTCAGGTATACTTCAAATGCCGTGTATTGACCCACAATTTTAGGTCATGATCACCTACCAAGTAATGAAACACAACTGCAAAAAATAATGTTTAAATATAGGTATCATAAAGTACTGAAAACTATTACAAATTCAAGCAAAAAGAAATCCTACTTTTTTGCTGTTCTATCCCCCTTTCCCTAGCTTATGAAGTATTCTCTGCAAAGTTCTTAGAACACACATATATTAAAATTACCTAGGCATATCTTTATTATCACAGGTAATTTATATACTTTCTAACGTAAATCTCATGCTTCAATTTTTCACAGTTCAAGGAGGCTAAGAAACATGGATTTAGAGCAAGTCCCATATTATAAGCCTTTAAACTGGGCAACAAAACATAGCCATTACAAGTCAAACACCAAAATTACCCTCTAATGTGCATACAGCTCAAAGGGTATAATACTATACACAATCTTCTTCATATTAATATTTTATATACCTTACATTTATATACCTTTATATACCTTACCATATTTCATATATTTTTCAGTATTATTCATAGAACATATAACTGTGTCACAGAGGAGAGATTGATTATTAACCCAACTAGTATGGAAGGCACAGAAAAGAAATTATTTCACTTAACTTCGGTCACCTAAGCTTTAGCCACCATGAACAAAGTAATTGTTCCAAACTCTGTTTATCCCATGAAAACAGAGAACATCTCTAGAAGGTAATTAATCCCTTTTGAAGAGTCAAAGATGAACTTCAGTTGTCTCAAAATAGCAATTCTCTATGTCAAGAGTCCTAGGATACCTGAGGCATCAAGATGAGGTTGGCAGACATGACAAAAGAGCCCCCTTTGGAGCTGTTGCTGAAGGTGACACAAGGCATACCAAGATATTTTAAATGTCTCTAGATTAAATGTTTTGGGAACTGAATTCAACCCAAAGTTTAAACTAAATACACAACTTTCTTGGTGACTTAAATGAGGTAAGAGTATTGCTACCCACACTCACAGACATAACATAAACCTAATGGGTGGGTTTGCTAGTCACGTGACTTCTTTTATTTTTTTAAATTAAGTTACCTGGAGAATGGTTAGGACAGGTCTGCCGATCTACATTGCAGTTGCAGTACAGTTATACTGTCACAGAGATATCAGGAACGACTTTTACACTAAGGAGAGCAAGCATAGACAGTTCTGTGACTCCCTACTTGTCAAAATATCACTATTTAGCAAAATAATTAACCATGTTCTAAAAACACGTTTTTAAGTCTCATCAGCTTTAAGTAGATGCTTAAACCTAGCAATTGTCAAACTTTCTGAATGAGAGCTTAAAAGATGGAAGGATAAACACAAGAGAGATAAAAAGAGATCAGCGAAAAAAATTGAAGAAAGCTAAAAATATTTTCTTCTCTCTAGAGTAATACATTTTCTTGGAAATACATAATGATCTAACTACAGTGGCACTCTTCCTACAATGAAAATTTATTCTTAAATGATTTAGCAATGGCTGTGTATGATGAATAAATTATACATGAAGATTAAGTAAGACAGCATTAGAGTGTCAATTGTAATTTTTTTTTTTTAAACACAGTTAAGTCAAGGAAACTTTAATGAGGGTTCTAACATTTGAAAAAGCTGTGAACAATCTAATAGCTCCAATGTATGAATCCAATTTTACACAGATAATTTGGCAGTTGTCCCCTGTATTTATAGTTGTGTTCTAACAAGAACTGATATTATTTTATGTATCATGTGGAAGAAATCCTTAAAATAACTTAAGATGTTATTTTTCTGTTTAAGATACAAATCTTGAGGTCTAGAGAGGCTTCACCAATTGAAGATTTTTGGAAAATCTGAGCTACTTTATGAAAATTTTACCAAACTACTCTTCATCTTCATGTGCAAATTATGCCATAAAAATATTGGAATATAGTTACAGATGTCTACGCTTAATGGACTACTGGAGCAATCGGTATTAACCAGCTGATTTGGTCTGGAAGTCTTTTGTACCATGAAAGAAATTTGTGTAAAGATGTGAAGTCCTTTTTACTATTACCCTTCTAATCCAATAAACCACTTGACTCTTGTAGCTTAGTCATTTAAACACCAAGTGGGTGACATGTAAGCTTCCTTGGCAATCAGCTGGTGGCAATCATATTTTCAGTTAAGGGGATGCCCTGCATGCAAGTGTGGAAAAGATATTAAAAAAAATTGCTTCTGTGTTCTGTAATGATTTTCTAAATCAATATGGCATATTTTCTTCTACAGTATAAGTCATCTTTCTTCAAACAATTCTAATTACTATCTTCTATCAAAAGACTAACAGCAAGAATACATCTCGGATCAATTTTTAAGGACAGGTCCTTTTAAGGATTGCTATTCACAGCACACAGATTTTATTTGTTAAAATGACACAGAAAATCAGCTCTACTTTTCCTGTAAAAACCTCCTCTGCAAACAAATCAAATGACACTGAATATCAGATAGGAAAATAGTAAAGATAGCCTGAGAGACTGTGATTCTTTAAAATAATGTCTATTTGATAGATATGAAAAATATTATTAAATTCCTCTCCTTTTGCTATTTGGCACGAGCAGCCCAATACATTTAATTTTAGTCTACATTTTTTGTTGTCTGTAGGTTAAACAAAACTGAAGAAATGCAGGGCAGACAACTCTTCATCCGGAGAACTAGTAAATTCACTAAGCCATAAGCTCTGCCTCAAATGAGCTATTGTTTTTCACTGTTCTTACACATCTGGGAGACATTAAGCCATTTTTCTTATGAAGGGGACTTTTTTCCCTATCCAAAGGAAATACTTTTCTTGTACAGAGTCTAAGTAACAAGCCACTTTAAGAAAAGTATAAGCTAAAAAGATTCTGTAATGGAAGTGCTACACATGGGTCATATGTGGGTAAAAGCCCAAAGTCAAAAATTCTACCTCTCAAATTTCCTCTGACTGCAGGAATCCTGGACATGGGCAGAGAGTCTGCTTTCTTTTTGCAGTACTGTATGGTTGAGAGTTTTGATCTTTTATTGTAAATCTTTACTTCATAATAGGATGCTAGTAAGTGTTATGTGGTCTGTGATACACAAGGTCATATAAAGTAGGTGTTCTGTAGACCTTGTATGGGACACTTACCTACAATTCACAGGGTTTGAACTGGATTATTTTCAGGTCCTTTTGCATCCTATGACCCCACTATTTGACCTCCAGATGATAGCATGTAGGTTCATTTCTAAAGGTTACACATTTCGTCTCTAATACTCAGAAAATAGCTTTGTCAAAGTTTTCAGTCCTATCATTGCATCTGCACAAAGCTTCTGCAGAAAACTGTAAATTCAAAGGGTTGAAGCTTTGATGAAGTGATTGAACTAGAACTGAATCTGAGGAAAGAGTCCAGCACTGGTACTGAGGAACATGAAATTCCATGTCTGAAGAAGGGTGAGGAAATAGCTGGTTATTGGTCTTTATTAAAAAAGCATTTTTACAATCAGACACAGAATTGTGCTGCTCTACAGTTCATCGATGAAGTCTGAACACGCACTTCATTAAATAAAAAAAAAACAACATTCCTGTTTATTACAGTGATTGTTGGACTAAGCTCCTGAGAGGACACTTGTCATACTCTCTAAATACAGAGCAAACCTTCTCAGCCACACACACTTCCACTTAGCTTTCAGAAGAAGTTATGTCTTACAGAAATTACAAATGAAAGTTGTTTCTAGTTTGCCTTCTCCTAAGACAGTTTAGCCTCAGAAATTATAATTGAGCCATATACAGCAGAAAGATGAAAAAGAAGTGCCACAGAAAGAATACAAAGGCTACCTGATACATGATACCTTTTCTCTCTGTCAAAGCACTTCTCATGAAATACTGAATGGTACCTTAAGGAAATTAGTGTGAATTATAGCCATGAGGAACAAAGGGAAAGATGTTAAACTTGTCTTTTTTGCTTTAAAGGTTATTTCTAATTTTTCATTTAATCTCCTTAATGACATCCCTGTTGCTACCCTAGACATACTTGCCTACTACAACAGGTGACAGATTGAACCCCAAACTTCAAATTTTAGAAGATAATAGCTAGTTAGAGAATTTTTTTATAAGAATCACAAAGAAAAAAAATCTATCTACATGTGCTCAGAGAATTCGAAATGTTCAGAAGCGAGTGACCCATTCCCGAGTTTTAAATGTTATTTTCAAACAGCCGATTTTCAAAATAAAACCATATATGCTCCAGCACAAAGCATTACATGCATAAAAAATAGCTTTACCAGTGCATAGATGAGGATGTTAAGAAGTCGGTCTTTTTACATTTTATGGACTATGTTTCATATCCAGGGCTAGTGCTAGTGCTAAGTGTCAGGTTGCAAACATCACTTTGAACCTGGGCCTTGCAGCTGCAGTCTTTTCTGCTGACTTTCTGCATTGTGCTAAATCCCACAGGTGGTGTTATGAGAAATTTTTGCTTTTATCACAGAGCAGACAACAAGAGTCATTAAACTTTGATGATTTAAATGGGATAATGTTCAACAAAGAGATGCATGCAACCCAGAATATTTTTCTTAAGTTTGAGAGTGAAAGATAGCATTACCTGGTAACAGATTACCCTGCAAAAGCTTTGTAAATTCTATGACAATTATCTGAAAAAGTCAGTTAACAATTAAAGATTTGCCGAGACTCTTCTCTCCAGGGTGGGACTCTTCACTCCATGATAAACTTCATTGTCCATGTCCACCATTTATGCATAGGAGGGGAACCGATGAAGAGCACAGGAGCTTTTTTTTTAGCTATCAACTTATACCCACAACAACTGCTGCATCCATGATACAACGGCAAGCACTTCAGTCCCTTTCCATTAAGTACATGAGAATCTCTCCTGGGCTAGTTCACGTATAGTCTTGTATGACTGGAGTGAGAAAGACTGAAAGGAGAAAGTCAGCTGCATAAATGCAAGGATATTTCATGGCCCAGAGGAAATACAGTACGCCAGAATAAATGTGAAGAAGGGTCTTGGACTCTTTCACAATCCTTTTTCCAAAACCTAAGAATGCTCACCAGTCATGATAAAACTGAGAAGGTGTGCGTATTATGTTTCATATGGTCTGGTCTTCCATTAGCACAGCATGACATGTTTATATGTGTCTCTGAAGATTGACTGTAAATCCAGAATGTACTGTTATATTTTTGTTAGAAAAGTTGTTTAGACAGTAGAGAGTGATCAGGAGCACTCAGCACTCACACTAAGCAATGCTACAGCCTGCTTATGAGAAGCAGTGACACGGAGAGAGACCTGTGCCCTGAAAGGATGCCATACGTTATAACTACACTGCTAAATGCACGCACCACAGGGAGTAGTCCCTCCTATAGACCAAGAGGTAGAGAATAGTCCACTGCTGAGGACTATTTCACTAAAGCAGACTGGCTATGTTCACAGTACATAAAAATGAGCGCTGAATCTTTTCTGAGACTCATGTAGGCAATGTGTAATAATTTTATTTTCCTTTCTCCCAAGGACGAAGTGACTAATGTGAGGACTCTGCTGCAGCTCATCAAAGTGATCCTTTTACAGCATGAAAGTGAGACCAGTGGCGTGTAGTTAGGGCATGTATGAGGTTGGGATAATATTGAAGGGAGGAAACAAACCCACTTCACTCTTGACTGCCACACCTTAACAAAAAAAAAAAGATCTGGATATGTTCAAAAGTTGGCTGCTTGATGCATTGTAAGCTTCAGCAAGAATTACCATTCATGCAATCTGGAGCGGCAGGGGACCTGCACACTGGAGGGAACTTGGAACTGAAACTGATTAACACCAGAGATGTACTCACAGCGGGCAGTGAGGAAACATATTCAAGCTAAGAAGTTTAGGAGTACATATTCCCCAGTGTATCTGGGGAAAATGTACCTGAGAGAGGTAATAGCTAATTATCCTTTCAACATGTATCCTTTTCTTTTGAATTCAGTCTTGCTTAATACTAAGTAATTTCTTTTCCATGATGATATGAGGCAAAGTTAATCCCACCAGAGCAGATATCAAGCTTTAAAGGGGAATAAGAATGCAAGGAAATAGTGATCATTATCACTTGTAATATTTTATACCAACGTACAAGAGCTTTCTGGATTTTTTTTTTTAATCTTGTAAAGGCTCATGACATAGTAACTATATTTTATTTCCTGGCCTTGCCACCATATATTAAAACTTTCTCTCTCCATCCATCCATTAAGCATTTAGGTAGACGATGAGAATCATAATTAAAAATTATTTTCATGGAATCACAGAATGGTAGGGGTTGGAAGGGACCTTTAGGGATCATCTAATCCAACCCACCTGCTAGAGTAGGTTCACCTAGAGCAGGCTGCACAGGATCACGTCCAGGAAGGTTTGAGTATCTCCAGAGAAGGAATTTTTTTTGTCATGTTCAGGTGGAATTTCCTGTTTTCCAGTTTGTGACTGTTGTACCTTGTCCTGTTGCTGGGCAACGCTGAAAAGAGTCTGGCCCCATCCTCCTGACACCTGCCCTTTAGATATTGATAAGCGTTGATCAGATCCCCTCTCAGTCTTCTTTAGACTAAACAGACACAAGTCCCTCAGCTTTTCCTCAAAAGAGGGATGTTCCAGTCCCCTAATCCTCTTTGTAGCCATCCACTGGCGTCTTTCCAGTAGTTCCTTGTCTCTGTTGAACTGAGGAGCCCTGAACTGGACACAGTGCTCTAGATGTGGCCTCACCAGAGCAGAGTACAGCGGGAGGAGATCCTCCCTCGACTTGTGGCCACAGTCTTCTAAATGCACCCCAGGATACCACTGGCCATCTTGGCAACAAGGGCGCATTGCTGGCTCATGGATAACTTGTCCACTTGCTGTTTTGATCTTTTTTTTGGTATGGAGTACAGTTTCTACATATTAGCACTAGAAACAGCCTCTTCTTACTGACTGCTCTGAGCAACACGCAATTCCTGTTTGTCAGTAGACATTCCACCTACTTCAATGCTTATCACTAAAATGAGATAAGAATAATAGCACAAATCCTTCATTTTTAAGGATGACACACTTCTCTGGCACTGTACCCTCTGTTGGCACCATACGATCAGATCGAAATAAGGCCGACTTGGGGGAGTGAGGAAGAGCAAATGATTTGCAGTGAACAATTAAATAACATTTAGCCCCTTTTCTGTGTGTCAAGTGCCCACAAGTAGTTTAATACTTTCTCAACTATAATCATTATCCGCGACTGTTCACCACATATTTTCTCTCAATAAAATGGATTTTAAATTGTTCATTTGAACTGTTTATTCAAATGCAATATTATTTTTCTTGACATACAAATTTTGCTCAATGAATGGATAAATGCAAATGAAATCAGGTATCTGGTGGAAATATCTTAGATTAAAAATTCATAATTTACTCTCTCAAATATTTGCTATGCGAGCCGTAAACATATTTCTAGTAGTGAGTTTTCAGTAGAACGCATACAAATACTGTGAGTACAACCAGAAGACATTAAATAGCTATGTTCTATTTGTTAAGGTAGTTCCCTAGAATGGGAAACCAAATCAATAAAAAAGATTAACCCAATTCTCCCCCTACCCACAAAAAACACCCCAAAGCAATATCGTGCCAATATTAAACTAAACAGGTCTGCTATTAATTTTTCTCTTACACCAGTTTCTATAGGAGCATAGAGGTCAGCCTCACTCTGTGGCCAGGAGTTCTTGAAAGAGTAGTTTTAGAAGAGTAATCTGGCCTCTTTTTAGCAAATGTGACAGCCCTTTGGCAGAGCTCTCATAAGCTCTCCCCCCCCTCATTTCAAAGTGCTTTACTATATGTTGCATATTCTTTCTCTAAAAGCTAGTTCAG
>NW_010402790.1:11608-12073 GCF_000710305.1 Buceros rhinoceros silvestris | reverse complement strand
CAGGAATGACCAAAACAGATATTAAGGTCATTTACCTGTTCTGTGCTCCTTGCAGTATTCATGATGGTAATGAAGTTTTCTGTAGAAGACTATGGAGATGTTAGTGTTTACTAGTGCCTACTGCTTTTCAATCCTATTAGTTGTTTGCAGCATGCTGAACCCATTGATCACTCATTTGTATTGCTCATGGACTCATTCAAGCATACACAAGGTTGAATTCCTCCAGCTGTTAATACTGTGCTTGACCATAAAGGAGAAACAACTCATGCATGATGCCCCTCTTTGTAACTCTGATGTCTGTGGCATTTTTTTTTTTTAATATCATCTGTAAAGAGGTCCCAAGTTTATTATTTTACCTAAAATGCCAAATACACTGTTTCTCTTTCCTTTTTGTAGATATGTTCACAACCTTTAAGCTGCTGAGTCTTGGTTGTCCCTCTCCTCTCCTCTCCTCTCCTCTCCTCT
>NW_010402790.1:10776-11282 GCF_000710305.1 Buceros rhinoceros silvestris | reverse complement strand
CCTCTCCCTTTCCTTTCTCATCTCTACTCTCTCCTCTCCTCTTTTCTGAGAGATGTGCAGGCAGGCTATCACTGCAGCACAATTCTCAGCATCTTTTTGTTCTTATTATACCCATACTCTCCAAAACTGGAAATGCCTGTTTTTAGACCAGCTGAACAGGAAAGTCAAGTCTCCATTATGCTGTATTTACCTTTGTCTCACTAAAACTTTTATTCAGTTGAGGTTTACTCAAATTACAATCATCAGCACCTATACTAATTAAGTGGAAAATCCAACCAAATAGTTTCACCTGATAGACCATCTTTTATTTTCCTGTCATGTATCTAGGTAGCTATAGACAGCTGTGGTAGCTACAACAAGAAACGAGTGTGAACTTTCTCAAGACACATCTTTTTCATAGCATATTCACAAGGCAAACACTGCAGGTCTGTTTCCCTGCTAGCAGCATAGTATTGCATTTGTTTAAGGTCTGTGTTTTGCCTGACTATAGCCATATTCTGTACATT
>NW_010402790.1:0-10613 GCF_000710305.1 Buceros rhinoceros silvestris | reverse complement strand
TGCTGAACGTCTTATTCTGAAGCAAGGTCCCATCTTCCTCCATCTGCCTCCACTTACTGTGCTTCTCATGCTGTCCCCAAAGTCATTCTGTATTGCAGTTACTGTGTTTTATAAACAACAGATGCTCTGTGACCCTTGTCCATCTTAAACAATTGTTGTCAAGATGTAGCATCAGAATAGGCCACCTTGGCAACAAACAAGCATAAAATCCCTCATTGCAAAGTCTGGACTATAGGTCATGCTTTTCAGAGCTAACTGCTCTGGCTGGACACAATTCCAGTTCTTCTGCCTTTTCTCTCAGTTTAAAGAAACAGAATTCCCAGAATTGTTGAACTTCTGGCAAAAAAATTAATTTAATGAATTATGCTCCAACTAAACACAATCATACATTTAGTCAGTGAGTAAGATTTATACCCATACCAATGCAAAATATACCGCTTTATTACTGAACTAACTTTTCTCCTTTCATTTGTCTCAGAATTGTTTTGACCTTGAGCTGGGGAAAAAAAAAAACCAAAACCCTCTGACATTAGAATACCTGTTTTCCACGTTTCACCAAATTCAAGAGGCTGTATTTGGTGATTACAGGTCAAGCCTTAAAAAGGCATGTGGAGATACATCAAATTCTTTCCTATGAGGACAGGCTGGGGAAGTTGATGTTCAGCCTGCAGCAGACATCCAGTACATAAAGGGGGTCTACAAGAAAGCTGGAGAAGGACATTTGACAAGGGCATGTAGTGATAGGACAAGGGACAATGTCTTTAACTGAAAGAAGGCAGATTCAGACTAGATATAAGGAAGAAATTCTTCACTATGAGGGTGGTGAGACACTAGAACAGGTTGCTCAGACAGGCTGTGGATGCTCTTCCCTGGAAGCGTGCAAGAACAGGCTGGCTGGACCTTTGAGCAACTTGGTCTAATGGAAGGTGACCCTGCCTATGGCAAGAAGGGTGGAACTAGATGATCTTTAAGATCTCTTCTAATCCATATTATTCCACATTTTTATGATTCTATGAAATTGTTTTACATCTAGTCTTTAGGTTCTGCTGGTACTGTGGAAATCAGTACTGGTTTAATAATTCATTTTTCCCAGGCTGTATGTTCAATGCTTTCTTTTCTCAGTGGAAATTTTAAAATATAATTGTATATTTTTCTCTTAAAAAACTGTGTTCCAGTTATGTAGTTTTCAGCAAGGTTTACATACTTACTTGCAAATTCAGGAAAGCCAGCTAAGGGAAGAAAGCTGTGCTGTCAGAGAGTTTAATTCTGGACTTTGCATTTTCATTGTGAAAGTGTGCAAGGGTCTGAAAATCATAAAAAATTACTGTCACTTTTTTCTTTCAGTTATACCTATTATAGCTGAATCAAAAATTAGTTCAAGGAGTCCCATGGCCTGTGTTAAGTCTGGCAAGATGATTAAGATGATCTTTTCTGGCCTCAGAAGATAGAAACCTATGAAATTACTTATATGTGATATGTTGGGAAGTTATGCCATTTTAAGCCTTGTGCCAACAAACTGAGTTTATTTTAGATATTTTTTTTTTTTTAACAGATACACAGTTGTATATTTCCTTTAAAAAGGACAGGTCAAAGCTGATTTATACAAGTTTGAACACCAAGATCCCTGAAGAAAATACAGGTCAAATAGGCTCCCAGCTTACACCTTCTTCTTGCCTTCTGGCATAATGATTGCACCAATTTACAGTCTTTTATACATCAGCAGAATGAAAGCAAGTAAAAAGATTCCAAGTGAGTTTAATGGGAAGGACTCTAATTTAGACAACCTTATGAATAATGTTTGGACTTTCCTCATGGAAATTAATGGTGCAGAATGGCTATTAATTCACTTATTCCATCCCCTACAGCACAATAAATCTACCCTGGCCTTACATGGGTCTATCTTAGATGAGAAAGTAATGAGAAGCTGTCTTAGAAAGCACCTACTTGGTCAATGACTCAGGAAAAATTTCTGACCACGTAGGATGGGAAATATATAACACATTAATTTAGACATATGATTCAAAAGTAATTTGCCACTCAGGAATAAAATATACACATCAATAGAAACCCTTCTAACATGCCTAATTTTGCTATACCATTCATAAAAGAGACTGCACATAAAATTCAGCCGTTTCCACCCATTTCGACTTTCTAACAACCAGGAATCACAGTTTGCAGAATATTGCTAATATAATATTACTAATAATATACTAATAATATTACTATTTACTATTTTAAAAAGCAAGAAGTGGCCACTGTGATTATCTGTCCTTTGAAATGTTGACACTAGAAAGAAACTGCACTGTATGAGCTACCATTGCTGAATGTAGAGTGCAGTTCCAACACAAACTCAGTATTATCCTGCTTGCATATGTGATATTCATACAAGTTCTTTCAGTTCCAGTGTCTTAATTGGACCTTACATACAGCTGATGAACCCTCTGATAACTGAATTTATCTTCCCATGTCACATAGCCCTGCAATATCACTTCTTACATTCCATTCATTTAAATTGTTACAACATTTGGACATTCTAAAACATTTTTGTTTTGATTGTTTCTAGTTTAAAAGCATCCATACAACTTTCTAGCAACGTATCATTCTTTCCATTGTTTATTGTTTCCCAGTCTTTATAAGTCATGATTTATTCCATATTGTAGTAGTAATGTGTCCTGGTTTGAGTTAGAACAGAAACAATTCTCTTCGGGGATTTCACTTTTCTTCTCAGACTCTGCTAAGTAACTACACTTGCTGAAGTTAACAGCAAGTTAACTTCCAGAAGCAATGCTTGATGTTTCCAGATCCTACCAAGGATTGGTATGTAGAAAGGTTTTTGCTTATGCTTGTTCCTGTGGAGACCAAGCTCACTGCTAAATCCTGTGTGCCATGTTGGGGGTGCAGTAAGTAAGAGGCTGCATCTGTGGGGAGGAGTTGATGTGACAGGTGACCCTAAACTGACCAAAAAGGTGTTCCATTCCATATGCATCATAGTCACTATAAAGCTGAGGGATCACAAGGGTTAAGCTCTCCTTCAGCAGCCGGCATCTGAAGAGGACTCTGCCCTGTGTTCGATCCCAATCAGTGCATTCCTGAATCCAGTTCTGGAATCCAGCTCCTTCTTAATCTGGTTCCCGTCTGAAGCTGAGTCTAGTCTGGACTTGCCCAGTCACTGCCCACAGCATTAGTGGTGATGGTGACATGACTGCCATTAGGGGGGGTTGGGGTCAGTATTAGTATTGTATATTTTTTACGTATTTCATTTTATTGTTATTATTTTCATTAAAGAAGTTTTTAGTTTTGTTTTTCAAACTCTAAGTATGTCTCCCTTATTCCCTTTCTCTTCACCTTTGGTGGATAGACAGGGGTTAACACAGAGCATCTGTCATTTGTCAAGTGGCTGACCCAGCCCTAACCCTTAACATAATGTGAAAGAGATGGGTGCAAAAATCCAAGACCATATCTACACGTAAGGCAACTGAGAGCAGATCTCCATTCCCCAAGCCAAGTTTAATGCCAAGATTGCTTAAATGCAGCCTCTTATGCAGCAAATTGGCTACATTCACTGTCTGTGACATCCCTCTGACCCCAAGGGATAACCACCATTACCACTCAGAGAAAAAATACAGGTCAAGTATCTGAAGCACTGCAAGAACTGTTTTGCACAGTTGCTTGAGGAGGGCAATGGCATAGTCAAAAGCCATACCCAGTTTGATAGTCTCCTCTGTCCGTTCAAAAATGCTAGTAATTATTGGGCACTGTATTTTATTAATATATTGTATAAAAGAAAGTAAAAACGATGTTAGTTATGGTACATCATCCAGGAAAGCCATTTCTATTCGTTCTGAAAGCAGTCTGGCACCTTCTTTTCAAATAATATCTATTAAGATCAAGATTATAATTATACGTATATTTTAATTGATGCACAATCAGCAACTGTATCCATATGTTACTACTAATTCCAGTCTACAACGTATGCTTATTAGCAAGGAGATTTTAAAAGACATTCACAATGTCTTTCAATGCTAAAAATTTACTGGAATCTTTCAAAACTGACAGTTTTTTTGCAGCAAATGAAGTGTACTGCTTAGAGAAAAGTAAACGAATTTAATGTGTGCTTGATATTGATTCAGTCTACACAACAGATGGCAACATGGATGCAAATAAAGTGCTTGTCCTTTTATTATTGTTAGTTAATATTTACATGACTGGAATGCCCAGAGGCCTCAGTCAGGAGCAGAGGCCTATTATGCTAGACACTACACAAATACGCACAGGAACATTTTGTTCCAGTATCATCTTTCTCCTGCTGCACACTAAACTCATTGATGACTCATTTGTATTGCCCAGAGAGTCATTCAAGCACACAGAGGGTTGATTTCCTCCAGCTGCTCTGAAAACTTCATAACCTAAGCAGCAAAGGAAGGAAGGAAGGAAGGAAGGAAGGAAGGAAGGGAAGGGAAGAAAGCAAGCTTCTGAAATGTAAAATTTCAGTTTCAAGGCTTTGCCTTGCAATTCTTATAGCACAGATATATTGGAATGCCCCTTCACTTTCCTGTTTCTCAGGTTCCCTTCTTAGTTTCCCACTGATCCACTGATCCACTCACTTTCTTAACCCTGTTTTCTTCCCTTTGCTGCACTCTCCTTGCTTTTTCTCCACCATTTTCATGGCATATGGTTTTACCAAAACAGCACCCCATATCCCCGAAGCCTGGTAAGATGCTAGGAGCTACATAGGAGTTACAAAACAAACGGTATTCACTGGCCAGCAAAGACACCTGTAATAACTAAATTAGCACATTCAATTTTCAAATTCAAAATTTTCCACTGTTTTCATCCAGTGTGATGTATTTTAATTATGACACAATGTGTGGCTGTATTATACACGATCAGTTCTATAATACAACTGATTATTATATATATGTAAAAAAAGAAAAGTCTCTTTGGCAGTAATTTTTTTTCTAAGGACCATTTCTAGCAGGTAACAGGAGCAACTCCCCCCTCAGTTCATCCTTGCTCTCAGCAGGTGCATTGTTCTGTCTCTCACAATTAAGCCTTAGTGAAGTTTGGAACTAGATTTCAATCAACTGCTCTCTGATCCTGTGAATGGGTCTCAACTACATTGATATACAAAGCTTTTTCTCTCCTCTTTTTCTGCTTTCTCACCTCTTAGACACAAAAATTGAAAGAATTTTTTTAGAAGTCTACTAAGTGTTTTGATGCTTAGGATTAAAACAAGAACCAACTACTTAGTTCATTTCAAATACAGTAGAAATCCAACTACCTAAACAAAAGAAGAGTTTTTATGATTTTAGTATTTAAGAGATGGAAAAATCAGGCTTTATATGGAAATTCTGTGGCAGCATAAACTACAAAGTATGTAGCATTAATCTTTCAAAAAAAAAAAAAACCAAAAAAAACAAAAAACCCAAAAAACCCAAACCCCAAACTCTTAAATTCAAATTAAAGTATTCCTTTGCAAAATAAAAACAAAATTAAACTGCAATTAGGAGTAAAGAAATATCAATATCATTTTGTTGTCTTATAAGAAAACGATGAAATGTAGAAAAAACTTACTTCTTACACTTAGTATTAAGCATCTGTACTTCCCACAGTAGTGAAGTGTTTCTGACAAAATTTAAAGGAACAAAATCCATTATATTTGGAGTCATCATTAGGATTCAGAGTTAATATCCATCATCATCATCATGGCTTGGCTTCGCGGATGAAGATTTGGGAAGGGCTTTACCCACGCTTACTGCAAGCGCGCTGATGGCTGAAAAGGCCAATGTGGGATAGGCAAGACCGGTTGCAAAGGGCACACCAGAAGGTCTCCTTGGGTGGTATAGTCAAGGCACGGTTCTTTCGGCGCTGTCTTTTCTCCTCGAGACTGATTCTACACGTGCTCTCCAAGGAGACAGCAGCGTTATGTATGGTGTGTCTCCAAATCTCCCGACTGGAGGCCAGGGTGGACCACTGATGGTGGTCAATATGGCCAAGGCTGAGGTATTGTTTCAGGGAGTCCTTATATCTCCTCTTTGGAGCTCTTCTCTTGTGGCAGCCGGGGGTGGGGTCCCCCCAGAACTAGGAGTCCTTATATCTCCTCTTTGGAGCTCTTCTCTTGTGGCAGCCGGTGGTGAGTTCACCGCAGAACTACTGGTACCTTATACCTCTTGAAAAATGTCACAGATATAGTGATTTGCGCATACAGGGTCACACAGCATTTATTTGATGAAATGATGATTAGCTTTGTTGCTAGTAGTATCTTTCTTTAGTAGCTCTTGGGGCTAAAAGAAATATATCTGCACATATTGCTGATCGATACAGCTTAGTCTAAACTTACACTCCAAGATTCACTAAAACCAGTTAAAAAGTTTATCCACGCTATACTCCTTTGAGAACTGTTGGCTAATATCAGGGAGCACTGAGGCCTACTAACAGTTATTACTGAGCTGATCCTTTGGCTCTTATTTTTTGCACAGAAGAAAAAAACACGTTAGTGATATCAAAACCAAGGATAACTGATTATGTACATTCTTCATGCAGTTACTCCTATGCAAGTCTGAGAATACTGTCCCAGTTACTATTACTGTGCTGCCCTATTACATGCCTCAAGAAATGAGAAGCACTGGAATATCCCCCAAAGAAAACAACAATATGCTGTTCTGTATGAATACTTCTCTTTTACTGATACTAAATTTTGTCATGGACTGTTGCTTGTAAAATAGTTCTGGTAGGAATATTTCGATAGCTCTTTTTACTGTAAATCATAGAAACACTAGGTCAAGCTCTCACCTGGAAAATTGGAGGGGGGGGGGGCGGACTTATATTAACTGCCTATGTTTGACAAGTAAATGATTCCTGATTCTTTAGTAATAATTCTGGCTTTAAAAAGAACAAGAAATAGTGAATGCAAAAATTAACCTAGAAATTAAGATAATGGGAGGGGAAGGTTGATCCAGAATGGACTAGCAAATAATAGAAAAATGTCATTCGTGAAAGTTTCTACCTTAGGATGTTTTGACAATAGCTACTGTCTTATGATCATGAAGAGCTGTTGCTATTCAACCATTATCCATCAACTATCCTTCCTTGGTCTCCCACAGTATTTTGTCCAGTAATGATCATCTGTATTTTGGATATCACCACCTCTCGTCCTTTCAACACATGTGGTTCCAGAGAATAAAGGAAAAAGATTATTGCCCTCTGTTTGGTCAGGTTGCCTATAGAGAGTTTTCTGGCTTTAAATGAAGCACTCCCAACGTATCTGAACATTGCCTTATAATACTGCCATCTGACTCAGGTCTAAAGTCATTATTACAATATCAAGTGGGACACTGTAAATAGACTCACATAAGCCATAAATACTATTTAAAAATGAATAAACATTTCTTATTCCTTCTGGAATAATGTTTTGGATCAAATCCTGTCAAGTAGCTATAGTGGTATCAGTTACATGACTAGAATCTATTGCCCAGCTCTTTGATTTATCTTCAAATTTGATACAAGAAACAATTCTGGAATTCATTTCCAAGCCTTGATTTCTGTAACTAAATGTGAATGTGGTGGCCTGACTCTACACCAAAAACACCTTAGAACTTGTGCTGTGAACTTCACATGTTCTCCATAAGTCCCTAACACTAAAGGATTTTGGTAGCACAGTACCAGTGTTACAGTAATTGCAACTCTACAGTGAGGAGCCTATTATCTATGGCAGAGTAGTAATCTGAACTCTGTCCAGCTGGCATTTTTGGCAGTGGCACACATCTAATCAGAAGTTCTTGCTCTCTAGCTCATGCCAGTTATGGTAATGCCATAACCCCTCACTGACAGCCTCGCTGACCTTCCTTTATAGGTAGTGCAATAGCACAAGGTAAAAAAAAGGAATGACAAGAACATTGTGTAAGGTCATAAATTCAGTTACTAGCAGTAAATCACAGGCTCCAAATGCCAATAAAGCTAGAAATAATGAATGCCACTGATAGAAGTTGTTAAAATGAAAAAGTTACTTTTATTTTTAATTTTTTTTTTTTTTTTTAATCAGTGCAAGCTTGGCTTTAAAAAATCAGACAAGCTTATTTTTATGACGCAGGTAGAAGCTTCTGCAGCAAGAAGGTCAGATCTTTTCTGGTTTATAGGACTCAAAACAGTAGTCCAGGTTGGGGACAAGGAAGGAATAATCTGACCCTTAAAAGCTTGTATTAGAGACAGGACAATTAGTTGCTTGTCAAAGACACTGGCTTTCAATTTGTGTGTAGCTTAGCCTATATTCTTATCTTAGCTCTGGATGGTAGACACAAAAATATCACTCTTCTGCACTCCACTATGACTTTAGGTTTATTAAAATCCTTGTCTAACTAATATGTTTGGGTTTGGTTTTGTTTTTTTCGGTACGGAAGAAGAGGCCCAGATGGATTTCGGATGTATCTGTTCTGTATTGGGCTTGATCTCTATCATTGCTCTGTTTTTTTATTGACACAATCCAGCTGTATACTGATGAGTCACTCTTACTGTAGCATAGCATATATGAAAGAAGAAAGGTTCAAACAGTATGAAAAAGCAAACGTAAGGCAGACTTATGTTGCTAGTATGGGTTAGAGTAATTTTAACTATTTTGGCAGTCTTTTTGCCAAAAAAAAGTTTTGCCTTTTTTGTTGTTGTTGTTTCGTTTTGTTGCTGAAAAGAAGACAGGCTATAGATTGTTTTCTGTTACAGTACTTTATGAGTCAAATAATTTGCTATGTGTCACACTTGTCAAATAATGCTTATTAATTAAGTTAATCTTGAGCTATTGGCTAATTCATCTGAAAATTCCCTAACATCTGCACATGATATAAACTTTTTGTAAATGTGAGTCATTCACTTAAACTAAGGAAATGTTTACGGCTGTGTAAATCATTAATTAGTTATCAGTCTAAGAAGATTCCAAGAATGCATGTTCAAACTCCTTGTATTTTAACAGATGTCAAAGAGATTAATTCAAATAATTAACCTTCATATGACAAAAAAACGTCATAAAGGAGAACAAGTCTTTAGTGTATCTGTTAAACAAAGAGAAGGAGCACGCAAAAGCAAGCAAAAATCTAACCAGGAAAAAGAGACACAGTTATTTCTATACAGAAATATATTTTATATTTTATATTGGATGTCATTCAGGGCACTTGTAGCCAACTGTCTATGATTCACATTGTTTGGGCAGCATGTGCCGGTGCCACAGCAAATCTGTTTCTTAGATTGTAGTCTGAAATAAAATAAATTTTAAATTGTGGTCATAGTTTACTTACCCATATTAAATAACATGATGCAATGACCCTGTATTGCCTTCCATTTGAGAACTGTCTTGCCCTTGGTTAAAAAATGCCCTTGTAAAATTGCAAGGCAAAAATAATCTTTCTTCCTCTTAACTAAACAGAAATAGCCTCGTGATGCAAAATTACTGAAAACACGTGATCTGGGGAAACTACAGTTCCTCACTTAGTATGTGTCGTGCATGCCCTACAGCCTTCCCTAACCAGTAGCTCCCAATTTCATTTAAATTGTAATGATTTCCTTTAAGGACAATTACGTTGCCTAAGAGCAATCCATGCATAATAATGCTGCTTTGGCATGGTTCAGTATAGAATGCGAGTAATAACTGTTTATTAATATGATAATTAACTGTTAATGCTTAGCAACCTAATTATATCTGTTAACTAACTCACATTTTTGAGCCAAATTCTAGCAAAAGGAATTCTATTAAAAACAATAAGAAGTTATGAATATCATATTAAAGGCACAGCCACAGTTTAAAGTGCTGGATTTTGACATTCTTACCAGAAACAGATTCTGGATTTCTGCATACTGTGAACAAAAGTGGCTGTACATCCTTCCTTGTTCTAATAGGAAATGGCTTGATGTTAGAATTTGAGGCTTTTGGGGGGGAATCCATGAATGAACTATATATACCATAAAATAAGAAGAAATTCATAAAACATTGTATACTGTATAGGCTATTAGAATGAATTTGGAAAGGGAAAAACTCTTACCCAGAGTGTACAAGTGTCACTGGTTTGGTCGAGGTAAAAACCAAGGTGCAATGACAATAGTACCTTCCGCTATCCCACCAGAAATAGGGGAAGGGAGAAAAGATCTTGTGAGACCTCTAAAATGCTTTTTGGAAAACTGAAACAAACTTTAATAACACTACAAACAGATATATATTAAATACAAAAGAAAACAGTGAGGTATTGAGGGGTTTGGGAAGGTGAGGGTTAAACCAAAAGCAAACACGGACGGTGGCAGCGATCCGAGATGGCGGCGGCCACGTGGTTCTGCCGCGTGAGCAGCACACAGAGACCCGCACAGTTATGAATTACCCGGCAGCGCGAGATAGAGTGGAAGTGGCACAAAGTCCTGCCAGTCTCTGTCACGGAATGAAGCAAAGCAAAAGCAAACAGCTCTCGGGCACGCGGGCAGTCCAGACCTGGCTCGGGCAGTGCTGTGTTCTGCAGCGACGGTCGGTGCTCCGGGGGTCTCCGGCATGGTGCACGGGCAGCTGGCTCTGAGTGTGTGCGGCGCGGCTGCTTCTTGCAGCACAGCTGGCGCTCCCAGTCGAGCGGGCTCGGATGTGCGGCAGC
>NW_010402789.1:28038-32598 GCF_000710305.1 Buceros rhinoceros silvestris | reverse complement strand
ATATCAGGGAATTTCATATGCAATTTTATCTCCTAACTTTCCACTGCAATTGGGTTCCTCTGTGTCATTAATAAACTTTACCATTTCACTGTTTTTCTCCTTCTGAATAACCTAAAAACCACAAGTTCTAATAGCCGCTGTTGCAAATCTATTAATAATCTCCCTCTTTATAAATAATAATTTAAAAAAATCGTATATTCTCATTTTGATTTTCTGATTTTGTTTGGTTGGATGGTTGGTTTTTAATTTTCATACTTCATTAGATTTTCAGCTGATGTACTGCGTATGGAGATCAGGTTTGCAAGTATATAGTTCAGGAGCGAGTGGTCTTTATTTGATTTGATTTTAAAACCAGATTTTGGTATATCTCACCATTACTCACAGTACCCCAAGGCTCAGTGTGCAGAGCATTTCCTCGTGTTCTTGCAGCCTTTCTTTGTGCAGAAATACCAACCATGAGGCCTAATAAGGAGATGGGGATTTGTGAGCCAAAATTCTTTCTGATTCCTCTTCCTTTTCATGATCAGAGAGAAAAAGATAAGAGTCTCTTTCTTACCCTAGAAAGGCGGTACTTACCACATCTCCAAGACCTGGTCAGGATCCCTTCTGGGTCTGTGCATCTGCCTCTTCAATAAAACTCATCTCTGACTCCAAAGGCATTTATCATTATCTTGGAAGAACATCCCTCTTGCAGGTCCCCAGATTTCACCCCTCTGCCTTGCAGGCATCATAATTATTCACTTTTGTTCTCACATACAGAGAGGGTAACTTGGCGTATCTTTCATAGTTACAAGTTCAGTAATTTCTCATTTGCGTATTGCTATTCAATTCTACCAGTTTGCTCCTGATCACTGTATTTTCTTACCTTGAAACCTCTTCAAATTTGACATTTCTTCAAACCTCTTCTAACTGACATTTCAATATGAGTCAGTTCCTCAAATTTATCTGTGGACTTCATTTGTCTGTTTGATCTACAACTGGCCAGCATTTGGTAGTGCATTGAAACAGCCTATTTTTAAAATCCTATATTATAGGATATGTGCTGATAGGAATGTGTTGTTCTTAGTTCCTACCTCTGTAATAAATACCAGTGTCACATAAACCAACGTGTGTTGAAGGCACAATGCAATATCATTCCAATACTAGCGTTTGAGAGTGTTTCATAATGTTTTCTTTTAATATTTCCTATTATTTTAAAGTATTTCACCAGAAAATGAGGACCAAGAATAATTCAAGAAAGATTTTAAAATTTTATTTCATATGGTAGAAGGTCACATTCTCATGTTGCATAGATTATTACAATTAAAATAAACATAATTTTCTGTAAAAAAAAAAAAAGTCTATATTTTTTCCATGGCTGTTACTCATTCTTCTTCTTTTAGAGAACTTTGGGGGTTGGCAGTTGTAGTATTAAGGAATCACCAAAAACAGAGCCCATAGCTTTTAGTAATCTTAAACAATGTAATGCATCATTCAGTTCTTATCCACCTAAGTCTGTATTATAAATATATTCAGAAACTCTCCCTATCTGTCTGGCTTTGTATGACCAGAGCATTAAGTTTCTGAAAAATTTCCATTCGGATAGTTATAGCTGAGTCAAACTGTTAGCAAAATTTGTATTAATTATCTCACAGGTGACAGCAACTTCTCTTATGAGACAAGCTATGATCCTAAATGTTATGTATCTAACATTGCTGCTAATATTACTTTCTCTGAATTAAAATCCATCAAGAAACAAACTGTAAGGAAGGAGAGGGGTTAGGATTTTTATCTTTTGTCATTCATTTCACTTTTAATACTTTTGAAAGGCCTGCAGAATGAAGGAGAAGAGAAAAATTTTAGGTGAGCAATGTCTAGTAAGTTGTACAGGCTTTATAATTACATGGATTGCATTGATTTAAAAATAATTTTTGAAGCAGAATCATATATACAGTGTACCTGAGACAGTTTTAATATATCTGTTTGTTTTAATGGAGGCCAGTCTTCTGTAGCTTGTCGTGAAAAATATCTAGTACGCATCACAAGTTTTCACAGAAGCCCCAACTCTTTCATGGAGCCAACAGGACTTGGGCTACGGATTTCACTCACATATTTATTATTTACCATGTTTCATTGCCACACAAAGACTGTACTTCTGTTTCTGTCCACTAATTCATGGCTGAAAACAAACAGTAAGAGATCTCCTCAAAGAAAAGGACACTGAAAAGACACTACCGGGCTATACTACTGGCCCATGTTCACATTTGTAACATAAGTGCATCACATGCATACATATGCAAACCTTACCCTTAACATTTATATGAAAGATTTCAGGTGTTTTATGATTTCATTCTGAAGACTTAAAAATACTTTGACCTAAAAGTACTATGCCCTTTTTGATTTTTAGAATAAAGTTGTAAATATCTACAAAATAGTGCAGTTTTTAATATTTGATCCTACATGATTAACTTTATATATAAAAGAAATTGTGGAAAATGCATCTGGTATTCACTACATTAATACCCTACCACAAATAATCTTTTTATTTCTATCCTAGGACATCAGGGTTTAGCATGGTCTGTACCAATGCACTACGAAAACTGCAGACGAGAGCCTCCGATTCAGTGAAATCCGAAGTGTGGTATATGTCCAGGAAATAAGAGAAAGAAGGGTTGTAAATTCTAAAGCAGGAGATATTGTAAAATAACTAGCTGAGTGAAGACCTAGAGGCTTATGTTTTATCTCAAATTATTTGTAAACAACATTCTGTCTCAGAACTTGTTATGGAGTTACTGAAAGAGCTGAATGTAAGCCAGACCAGGAAGATGTAGATGAGTTTATAGGAAACAGACCCTGCTCACTCAGACTTCCTTAAACAAAGTTTGCTGACTGGGGTCACAGACCAACAAAGATAAAATAATGATAACAAAATAAATATTTCTGCTTGATCTCCATTGTTTACATATGCCTGCTATGTAAAAAATGTAATGGAACAGTCTTTAATCTCTGTCTTAAGTTCATAAGCTAACATTTTGCCTTATTTTTTCACAGAAAAATTTTGCATCCCATGTAAAGCATCAGCAAAAAGCCGAATTCCCCTGGCAGGACAGGAGGAGCTGTACTGCCTGGGCTGCCCTCTCTGAAACTCTTCCATGTTCTTTGCGACTTTCTCCCTTTCAAAGCTTTTCTCTTTACTGCAATGTGGAGGTCGTGCACAGTGCAAAGAATTGTCAGTGTGGTGGATCTGGTGGAGGCACCAGGGATGTCACACCTGGGTCAGTGGCTATTCTCACCCTGGCCAGCCAGGGATGCCACCAAAGTGTCCATCCTCCTGCATTGCAGTGTCTTATTTATGCCTGCTTTTCCCATAGCGCTTCCATCCTACTGGCATGGGGTTCACTACCCCATCTCCTGTGGTGGCTGCTGCTGAAAGGGTCTACATTTCTCTTCTTACCCCTTTCTTCCACTCTGGGAAAACAACAGTGGGCTCTGCTCCTGTGGCCTGGAAAGCTGAGGGGAGAGGCTGGCAGACCAGAGAGCCCTGGTCGGTGCCTTTGCCTCCCCACTCTTGTAACCAGGAGGTTTTCTTGTCCTGTCCTTGTGCCCCAGAAGGGGAGATGGGTCGCTGACAGGTCTGGGTAGTCACAGATACAGATATTTTAGTAAGTCTCCTTCCTGCTCTTTCCACTCTCACTCTAGCTCCAACTCCTGCTGCAGCCTGTGCAGCCTTCATGGGGTGTCAGTCGAAGGGCTGTTTTGTTTAAAGATATCATTAGACAATCTAATTATAGGAGAGTCTAGCAGTTCATTTTATGCATCACTTCGCTCTGTGCTTTATCAGCTGCGAAGTAACTATCAGTTCCATGAGACTTGAATCAAAACTTCCAAAAATAAACAAGCATAAAATCTTGCCCTAATATTCATTTCCATTATATTTTGAAAGGAGTGAAAGGAGACAGGTAATAAATTATTACAAAAACCATCTAAAATGAAATCTTGTTTTGTAAACACCGTGAAGCATCACCGAGGGTGCTTGAAAGAGGTTCTGCTACAGCATGATTGCCTGCTGCTCACTTCCATTTCATTTGGTCAAGACCTGCCTACTGGAACAGTAATGCAAATATTCCTTAACTCAGAATCAAGAAATTTTTTGTCCAGGAGAAGCTTTATCATTCATATTTTGTTTCAAACCTTTATTTTTCAGCAAGTTTGTAGTACTAAGCAATACTAAACTTAGCATTATTGAAAAGTAAAAGCAAAATATGAGTCTGAATTATGGGAGCAGCTGAGTGGACTGTGTCATACTGACAGATGCTTTGATCAGAAGAAAAGGTCTTTCGTCTCTACAAATCATTTCAACAGACTGCTAAGAGTTCATCTGCCTGTCCTACAAATGTGGAAAAATCAAATACAAAGGTTTTTAATTGTGGGATGGTAATGATGGAAGGGGAGAAAGGGGGATGCCTCTTCCCTTGCAAGAGTACAAGAGGACTTGATGGGGCATTTCTCAAGATAAAAGATGCTGCATATCAAGAAAAAAGTGAACAGCAATAGCAGAAAAGCAGTGATCAAGGCAGGAAT